>NC_142747.1:6947086-7084586 GCF_051943395.1 Hippocampus bargibanti | reverse complement strand
TAACAAATGTTACACTCTCTTCTTTCATCAGAAAAAAAGAGTTAATTCCTAATCCTAGTAATCCTAGTAATATGGATCTGGAGTTATTTGAGCTTGAAATGGAGGCAGCTGTACAAAAGGAAAATGGTGACCCCTTGTGTAAGTGAAAAACATGCCAATGGTCTGCCCCGCGCTTTATTGGCACCCCCTGCATGATAAACCAAAACTCGGACAAATTCGGGAATGGCGCTCCACGTCATATTTTGAAATATGGAATAAATTCTGGGGTGGCAGTGAATAAGTTAAAAAGGTTGTGGTTTTCCTAAGTGAGCAGCGGTTACAATTCAGTGGACCTCTCGCCATTTTGGGGTCTTCAAAACACAAAGTATCCACCTTTTCACTACATAAGTATAGTAGGTCCGCTTTTCTCTGTAATGTTTTTTTTTTGGTACATCTTTTTTCATCTCCATTTTTCAGAACCTGTAAAATACATCCCTGAAAAAAAACATTGATTCCCAAAATTATCAGATTGTTGTGAAAAGATATAAGACATTTTTCTTTCTATTTCCCTCCTCTCCCCCTCAACATTCACTAACTTTGTTTTCCGTCATTTACGGTACACATGGTAAGTATTTTTAATTGGCGTGAGGATTATGAGGTGGTCGGTGGTCAAATTCTCCCTTTTAACATTATGCACAGTGAACCCTCAGTTTACGAACCCCTTGGCTTACGAACTTTTCGGTTTACGAACTTTACATTTATGAAAATTTTACCTTGGCATACAAACTATTTTTCGGGATAAACACGGAGCTGCCACAGTGAGTGATGTGTCGTTCGTGAACGAGCCCGTTCTCCTAAAAACAAAATGGCGTCTTCGGTTAAAGCCACGTGATTGGTCAAGAACCGAGTAGTGGACTAGGGGGGGGGGGGGGGTGTTAAACATTAAAGAGACAGGCAGACAGAGAGAGAGTGAGAAAACACACACACGAAAGGGAGATGACAGAGCTTGAAACAAAAAAAAAACAAAAGTGTGAGAGTGTGAGAATAGTGAGAAAATGTAGTATCCCAGGCTCCACAAATAACCCGCACAAATAATCTGTAGACTTGATGCAAAAAGCTATCAACCCAGCTAAACAGATCACAATTGATGAAGAACTAGATACAATTATCACAGAGAAAGCACCTGCAAGGGATCATTCCTCAAGATAGTGAAAGAAGCCTATGTTCCTCATCAAGTGTTTAATGCTGAGGAAACCGGACACTCCATTCCATCAAGCCATTCACGACCATCACAAAGGTAAATTAAATGACTTTATTGTACAGTACAGTTTATTTCTTTAATCATAATACTATAGCACATTTATTATATGTAAAATAAGGTATATTTTGTGTAGTTTTAAGGCTTAGAAAATTAGGATATAGAAAATGATCTTTTATGGGGACCTGGGAATGTATTATTCTCATTTTAATGGTTTCCTATGGGAAATTAATTTTTGGGATATACACTTTTCACCTTACACACTCTGTCTGGGAACCAATTAAGTTCGTAAGCCAAGTCCCACTGTATTCAATTATGGTGTTGTGGTTGTTAGTACATGACATCCGTGGCAGGTTTTTCCGCCTTAATTCCAGCGTCCATTATTGTCACAGTGCGCTGGTTTTATGGCCCCTTGCCACACTTAAACGTTAGTTAACACTCCATCCAGCCTTTACTTCATCGTCAGTCATTAGCCAAGTGTGACAGGCTTGTCTTATTAGGCTCCGAGCTTCCCTGCACATGCTCTTACCAGCCCCTTTAATGAGCACTTTAGACCATCTCACCTCCTCCTGCTGATTTATGACTTTTTTTTTGAGGGGGGGGGGTGGGTTTTTTTTTGTCTCAGATGAGAGGCCCCTGCCAAGCCGCCAGCCTTTCCTGACTTAGGCAGCTGCGTGAAACATGGCGAGAGGTGTGAACCCCCGAATTTAATGAGCCCATGGCGCAGGCGGATTACACGGTGGGTCAGAGGTGAGGGGACGGCGGCCGGAGAGGCTGCTCCTAATATCCGTGAGGCAGATTAACGGAGAGGAGATTAAGTGTGTCAGTGTCCATGAGAATTCCATTCGACCGTGCTGAGAGGTGCTCGTCCCCACCCCGCCCCACTCCTCCAAAAAGTCAATAATCTGTGTCAGTAAATCAAATTCAAACTCAAACGTTGTCTCCTAATATGTGCTTCCATTCTGGAGTTATTGGAGTTCGAATTTTTTTAATATCCGAGTGTCAGACTCACTTTATGAATGGAGCCAAAATTGGTTTACTGGAGAGTGGAAAAATTCCAAATTTAAAGTCGGATGTCTCTATGTAGGGAGGAGACTGGGTCCTGCGTTATATGAAATTAAAAATCTGAGTTTGACTTGGAAGATGGACATCTGAAAAAAGTTATTATTATGTCTTATTTGTGTTTTTATTTACCATCTGTCATGTTTTGCTTTGCAACCAACGGGTGGCACGGTAGGGCCCCGCCTGCACCTGCACAGATGTTTTAATCTTTTTAATCAGTGGCAGTTAAAAGGACTCCCGGCACGACCATTCAGTGTCGGCTCATTGTTTGTTTCAACATGTCAGGTTTGTTTCATCTTGTCATGTTTTAACTCATGGTTTTGTTTGCTACTTTGGACCTTTCTGTTATGATGACTTTGTTGTTTGAGATTATGTTCCTGATTACAATATTTAATACAATGAATCAGATATATGATGATCCTACCTCCTGCCTATATTTTTGGGGTCCACCACCACCACCACCACCACCACTACCACCACCTTGCAAAGCGTGACACCGTCAAAACACTCAAATGAAATATTATTACAAATCTCTCCCAATTTTATGGCAGCACAGTTTGGCAGTCATTCAAAAAAAATATTTCAAATGTAAACTGAGATGACACAAAAAAATGAACGTTTACTTATCAACATTGTATTGTAGTTATTAATTAAATTTATTTTTTAAATAAATGTGACGTTCATGAGTTGAAAAACATCTTTAAAACTTCAGCAACATAAAAACTATCCACCCGGTGTCAATGTGACTCAGCCCATGGAGTTCCAATTGGAATTGGATTGGCAGGAAAATGGTTGAATCCAGAAAGTCTCTTTTCTGACCACGTTGGATTTTTATGACCATTTTTAAACCTCTTTCTGTGGTGTGATACATTCCAAGTTGAAAAATCAAAACATAATATTTTGCTGCCGTAAAGAAAAATCATATTTCAAAACTGTAATTCAAGACCAGAAATTCTGTTTCAAAATCAACAGATGTACCTCCACAGCTGAACAGGCAGAATTTACAGTAGCAAGATAAAAGAGATTGACTTTGAAAAGCCTCCTTCGGTCAAATTCCCAGAAGAGGCACTGCTTAAATTATAAATCTGCAGTCAGACGGCTAAGAAAGTATGAAGTACGAAATGAAACTCACCACAAAGGAGGTGAAGGAGCCAAGTTTGGCCGTAACTCTTCTTCTCTGACAGGGAGTATTTCTCACTTTAGGAAAAAAAATTGAAATAGCAGTCAGGCTAAAAGTCAAACTGCAGAGGGTGTGGTTATCGTCGTAATCCATCCATTTGTCGGCCATCACAAAATCAAAACACTGAACACATCTTTTTGTTTTTGTCTTTGCCTTGACACCCCCGTCTGCACACGCCCCCCACCCCCACACCCAGACTTGACCCCAAATTCACTATTTCACATACACACAGTCAACCTGAGCTTCCCGAAAGGCCCCCGCGTGACGTGCATCCATCTGCCGTCGGCACCTGCTCTTCCCCATCCGCATACTCTGTAAAGTTTGTACTAAGTTCATCCTGTCTACTTGATATCTAATTTTAAGCAGAATCTTTACTTACAGACAGTGTAGGTGTTTCAAATAGCTCACATGTTTCGGCGACTACTTCCGCCTTCGTCAGAGAGACTCTGTAAAGGGTTAACTCGGGAGATGAAGAGAGCGTTACCTTCCAAATTCTTGCCCTGGATACAATTTTCGGTGGGGTTGGCATCATCAATGTACTTTTGGTTGAATCTTCCTTCACATTGGCAGACAGATGGTTTTCAGACTTTATTTTGCTGTGGTTATCAAGTGTGACATCAATCAAGATTAGAGGGGCCCATCCCAGAAGAGGTCATGATATTTTTTTTCTTTTCTTTCCCCACCACATTTTTTGGTGCTGGTCTCTGCTTTTTGTCCAATTTCTTTCTGGCCTCCAAAATTTATTGTCAGAGTGGCTTGCATCTTATCGCGTGTGTTTGTTTTGTTCATGTACCATACATGGACTTTTCTATCCTCTGGCAGCTGTTGCCAATGCAAGCAGCCATGTGACTGTATTACTTTACCATTTACATCAAGTTAGCACAGGCTATGGCCCAATGTTTGTGTAAAAGCTGTGATTGCTTCACAGTTTCTTGATTTTAATCCACAAAGAGTCAAATTGGTTGATTCTACTTTGTAAAAATACATTTATGTATCCTGTCCAGGTGTACAGAACTTGAAATAAATCGTGAAACTGTTAAACTCAAGTGTTTTTAGCCTGCAGCAAAAATAAAGAGATTGGCCCCACTGTTCCAATATTTTTGGAGAGCCATGTAATTTTGGCTAATAACCCTCCAATTATTTCCATTGAATGGACCCATTGATTTTGTTGCAAGTATTTTCCTCTTTCAAAGCTGTTTGTCCTGCACGGTTACTGGGTTCAGTCCTCCATTTAGCTGGTAATATGCATCTCTCTCTGTCTCGCTCTCTCTCCCTGTGTCACGCTCTCTTTCTCTCTTTCTTTCTTTCTTTCTTTCTTTCTTTCTTTCTTTCTTTCTTTCTTTCTTTCTTTCTTTCTTTCTTTCTTTCTTTCTTTCTTTCTCTCTCTCTCTACCCCCGCCCCCCACCTACCTGAGGGGGGATATCTAGGTAGCCTGCTAACTGAATAACTAGGCAGCTAGCTAGACAGTTAGCTGGCTAGCAAGCTTGATGGTGATCTATCTACAGGTATGTATCCATGTACTGTATTTATATCTATTAGGTCATTTCCGACATTGTCGAAAAATATCCATGCACTGACAAAACGCTTTGACATTACAACTTTATTCTTTAAAATTGTGGAATTTATAGTTACATCCAGACCATGTTTTTTTAATAAACAACTTTTAAATGTCTTAGTACAAGGGATCGTTTTGTCCCATGTGTGAAGGGATGACAAATGGGTCCACTGTGTCCCCAATTTAAGACATCCTTGGTTAAAAGTTAGCAAACCAGTGCTTTTGAAGTTTATTTTTATCCACGTTAACAGGCTCGTAAAATTCCCAAGCGGGCGACCACCGGTCAACCCTGAGACAGTGACTTCCACAGTTGGGACAAAAGGGAAACAGATATGAATCATCTTCCTTTTGTCCAGTGTTTGTGAAACAGAAGCCTCTCGGTCAATTTTCAGCTGTCCCTCGCAGGCCTGAGCGATTTATGGAGGCCAGAGACGAGGCCCGGATCGAGCAGATTGTTCACGGAGCTCCGTTGTCGTCTCAGTGGCACAAGGACAGTGGCGAGGGAAGCTGGAAAGAAAGCCAGAGATCATCATGAAGACATCACTTGTCTCTGTCTTCACCTCACATCTGCCCCCGAATCTCCCCACAAAGCTCATCCTGTTCCGGGGAGGAAATCACACCTCTGGGATTAGACGAGCTCCAGCACATATCTTGTGTCTTGTCACTGACTTTTGCTTTGGCGTATTGTCAGCAATGCTGACGCACAGACAAAACACAGCGCAGGACCGTCGCCCGCCCAACCCCAATCCCGGCAAGGATAAGAAAAGTGTCTTTCTTTGTTGACATATTCCCGTGGCTCCACAGTGATTATCTGCTGCCGATTACGAACCCTGCCTCGTGCCAAATTTCTGAAGGAGCGCACAAACTATTGCGGTGTGGGGAAAGACGATGTATCATTTTTTTACTCACTTTTTAGGACTCTTAGAAGTATTGGGATGCAGCTCCTGATCCATGAATTACTCTGTCAGAGGTGAAACAGCAATTCTCGAAAAGTCGAATGATGATTTGGCTTGATAAACAATTTGATTGATTTATTCTTGTTTTGCCCTCCCATCCTTAATTCTGATCTAAAGTGCCTTACCTTGCCTTCACCGTGTGTGCGTGTGTGTGTGTGTGTGTGTGTGTGTGTGTGTGTGTGTGTGTGTGTGTGTGTGTGTGCGTGTGCGTGTGTGTGTGTGTGTGTGTGTGTGTGTGTGTGTGTGTGTGTGTGTGTGTGTGTGTGTGTGTGTGTGGGTGTGGGTGGGTGTGGGTGTGTGGGTCTGTATCGATACGCGTGTGTGTATTTAACTGTGATAGTGTGTGAGCGTTTGTATGTGTACATCTGTGTGAGTGTGCATAACCAACAACATTGCTTGTCGGTGTGCACGCAAGCAAACCATCTTAGCAGATATTCCGTCCACTCCTGCGACATCGATTCAAGCAGATGTATCATCGAGAGCCGAGCACACATCTGCAGCTTTTTTTATGACGGGAAATATATCTCGCCGGGTTTATTTCTGCGTTGTGAGGGATTCACGCTGACCTACGGTTGGTTTTCGGTTTTACTACGCATGAGCTGAGCAAGAATGCACATTGCGCTTTATGGACTTCACGTTTCAGTTTGGGATTGACTGAATTGAAAATTTTGAGTTTGAATTCTTTCATCCGTTCATGTCTCCTCATCAGTGTCACTTTTTGGTTTGCGACCAACGGGTGGCACTGTAGGACCCCGCCTGCAGCTGAACACGTGTTAGTTGTTTTAAATCAGTGGGAGTTGTCATTGTTATATTACGATTTTGTTTGCTACTTTGAACCTTTTTGTTCTGTTGACTTTGTGGTTTGAGTTTCCGCTGACTTTATTTAATACAATTTGCCAAATACACCATGCTCCTCCCTCCTGCCCGCATTTTTTAGAGTCCACCACCACCACCACCTTGCAAATCGTGACAGAACGTAAAATGCACAGGATGTCAAAAATACGCCGGGTGAAGCAGGATTGCCATGGCAACGGGATGCAAGAACCCAGCTCCCGTGATGGCTGTCGACTTGTGAATGGACACATTCCTCATTGGCGGGATGTCTAGGTGTTGTAGGGGGGTAGTGGGGGTGTTGATGGTGGTCGGCAGGGTGTTTACTCCCAAAGGGGTCTGTATAAATAGTAGCCGGTGCTGTTTTAAGGACTTCCTGTCACTCGCTATTCCATAAAAAGACTAGTTAAATAAACAATCGCTTTCCCATTGGGGGCCGGTCCGGTGTCTGCACGGGCCAGGGTTCATTCCAGGACCCCCAACATGTGTTTTTTTAAAGGAGTCATGGCACTCTTGCAGGTCGCCACACTCTCTTTCATTTCCACACACACACATGCACATGCACACACACACACACACACACACACACACACACACACACACACACACACACACACACACACACACACACACACACACACACACACATTTCTTGGTCATCCCTCATATAAGCTGGAGGCACTCGGAATAGATCAACGTTACACCTTGTCATTTTCCAAAGATAACCATGGTCCCTTATGATCAAGTGTGAATGAGTGAGACGTTACACACACACCAAAGGAATTTCAAGGAGCCCGCGACGGATAGTATGATCCCGCCGCAATAATGCAGAAAGCAGATGGGGAGAGGCGCTAGCTCACAAGACTCGCACACACACACACACACACACACACACACACACACACACACACACACACACACACACCTACACCCTTGTGTCCATATCATGATATATGTATATATATATATATATATATATATATATATATATATATATATATATATATATATATATATATATATATATATATGTAACGGAGTTGTACACTTAGGTTATTAAATTATGAAGGAAGTGACGCAACGGCGCACAGTGTGGCACTATGTCCCGCCCATAGTTTCCAGAACAATCTCGAGGAGATTCAGGGTGAGTCGCAATTTTCTGTTGGTCTTGATTAACGCGCATTTTCATGACAATATCTTATTTTGTTTCCCCTTTTTTACTGTCTAGTGTTATCTAATTAGTTCCCTTATTCATTCGAGTCCAGATTACTTTTTGTGTCATTATTTACTTCACGTTTTGTCGAGTGGAACTTAGCTTCATAGTGCTTTTCTATTGCGCAGTTAATCACAAGACGAAACCCATGCGACTTCACCCATCCCTTCTGCCATACTGTGTTGCAGGTAATAATTGTTTCATTTCGTTTTATTGAACAATATTTAGTTTCTTGTGTCGTGTCTCATTTGCCCGTGAGTGTCCGTGGCTGGTTGAACTGTGCGCCAGCCATTACAAGCGCACCGCGTGTTCTGCCGAGTCTCCGCCCATGATGCGTTCAGGGACATCTTGTAAATAACAGTGAACTTGTGTTGTATTCTCTTTTTCTGTAAATAACCACTATGCGATCACACGTTGTTAATTCTGTTTTGTTATCTACAATGTTTTGCATTTGAGAACAATCTCGAGGAGATTCAGGTTAATCACAAGACGAAACCCATGCGACTTCACCCATCCCTTCTGCCATACTGTGTTGCAGTGTTGCAGAAATAAAAGAAATAAAAAGACACATCCACGCGTCTCGTCTTCATTAATACGGCAGCATCGTGGAGATGAAGACAGTCACTGTTGTGACACCCGTCACATATATATATATATATATATATATATATATATATATATATATATATATATATATATATATATATACACAGTAAAGTCTCGTTATATCGATATCGGATATATCGATAGTCCCGGTTATATCGATGCTATTTCTATGCACGCACGGACAAAATTACATGCAAACAGGGTCGGATATATCGATAGTACCGGTTATATCGATATTTTTTCGGACTCCCTTGAATATCGATATAACGAGACTTTACTGTATATATATATATATATATATATATACCGCTTATTCCTCATTAGGGTCGCGGGGGTTGCTGGAGCCTATCTCAGCTGTCTTCGGGCACGAGGCGGGGTATATATATATACATACAGTAAAGGCTCGTTATATCGATATCGGTTATACCGATAGTACTGCTTATTACGATACTATTTCTATGAACTCAAGGAGAAAATTACATGCCCGCAGGATATATCGGATATATCAATAGTCTGGTTATATGATATTTTTTCCGACTCCCGAGAATATCGATATAACAAGACTTTACTGTATAGCCTCCGTGTTGAGGGATTTGTTGAGTGTATGCCGTAAAGGTGTGACATTTTCACACCGCGGCTTTATGTCTTCTGCTGCGTTGAGTCAAAATGGAAAAAAAAATAGATGTCCGCTTTAAACATAGCTCATAAGTAAAAGTTTCAGGACAAAAAAAAGTTTACAAAAACATGGCGCGTTGGCCTACAAATTCGCAGCTATAAGCAGGACCATGACGGTGGTGTATGTTGGAGAAAGATGAGGGGGGGTGTTATCTCTCCCAGAGTGTCTTTTAATAGCACTGGAGGTGAGGGAATGAGCTGCTGGCAGAGTCAACGGTGGGCCAGCGCTGTTCTGCTCAGATCATAAACACTCCGTTGACACTTTTTGCCAGCTCGTTATCCTCATGCCGAAGGACGGCCGGGTCGCAAACCGCAAGAACCTCAAATGGACTCCTGTAGACTGCCAGCACACTTAAAATACAAAACAAAGATCAATCATTTACATCACACTTACCACTTCATAATAGGAATTACCCATACTTCATTGGTTATGAAAGAAAAGCGTGGTTGAAATGGAACTTTTGTGACGGACAGTAATCATCAGGGAAGCATGGTTGTGTCTTGGTAAGCACAATTCACGTTCAGGGTTCAAATATGCCTGACAACGGGGTGCTCTAATTCGTCCGCACAATAAAAAATAACCCTGCCTACACGCTGGCTGTCACATTTGACTCCCACCCGCCTCGCTTCACAACCGTTCTCTCAATGACATGCACTCATGGCGGAGAACAAGGCACTCTAAACAACTCAAATACATTGTCAACGGACTGGTTTTCACGTCTGTATTTTATTTATTTATTTTTCCACATCTCTACTTGTCTGTCTTGTTGAGATGTGCACCCATGGCGGAGAACGTGAACAAGCTTCAATCCCCTGTTCGGATCCTGGCTGTCACGTCAGGCATTTTCCCACACCATGTTGGTCCACCTTTCTCTCTTTGACATGCATGTACTCATGGTTGATAATGATGCACTCTAAAGCAGCCACACGAGTAGAAATACCCAAAGAGGAGATTTGTTTTGGGGAGTGCAGGCATGTGATTTGAACCAAAAAAATTGATTCAAGTTGAGATGTTTCTGTTTTCTCTGAAGTCCTCAAACGCACATGAAAGTGCTGTAATCTGTTGACATGGACCAAACAAGCCTCCTATCACTTAAATGTGGGTCAGAGGTCCCAGCACACATACGTGAGTAAATACCGCTGAGATTGTGGGGGGTGAGTTGAGGGTGAGGGCGCTGTTTGTGCTGTCAGCTTTAGTTCCCAGCGGTGGCCCCTCCTGCACGGCTGGCCCCTCCCTGGCCTTTTGTGTGCGAACCCCAGCTCCCCTGTGGACTCTCTGGCCTTTCACGTGCGACTGTGTCCAATCACCACCACCCCCTCATTCCCCAAACTTCAGACGTCTCCAAGCGGCCCATCACACCGAGAGAGAGACGAAAAGATGAAGCACTCATAAAAACACGCCCCCCTCATAACCCCACTACAAACAAGTAGATACTGGCTCGTCATGTTTTGCAGAAACTTCCTTTAATGAATCACAGAAAAAAAATCCTGTTCAAGGTCACGGGTGAGCTGAAGTTTTTCCCTGTTGAGTTTGGGAGAGAAGAATTTTGTGCATCTCTCTGTGCCATGCCGCGTGATCTGGTGCGCTGAAATGTTTCCTTTGATGTGTGTTTGGTACACCTGACAATTTTGTGGCTGAAAATAAAATTATCGGGTAAATGGAAGTATTCTACCTCCTCCTTAACTGTTTCTCGTCTCTTTCCCTTTCCGTGAGACATTTGCTGTTCTGTTGTCTTTGGACCAACCGAGGGTGCACCTGCAGTCTGAGATGTGTAATGGCCTCTATGATCATGTTGTTGACTCATGTACACATGTACAACACATGCTTGTGTCGCTGCCCCAGTCGACCAACATTCAGTCACACTGCGGTGCCAAAAAATGACCCTCACCACACTCCATATTTAATGAGCCCAGTCATGAACATCATATTATTGTGTTTTTTTGATGATGCAAAACACACACACACACACACACACACACACACACACACACACACACACACACACACACACACACACACACACACACACACACACACACACACACACACACACACACACACACACATACATACATACATACATACATACATACATAGATACATACATACATGTACACATTTTGTACTTATGCATTAGTCACTAATGATTAGTGCAAACTTGTGTATTTATACATAAATCGAAACAATTAAGTGACATACGTTTTGTTTTCTATTATTAAAAAAATATACAGCAAAAATGTTATGCAGATGTTCTGGATCAGGGTGTTCAACCACAAGGTCTGTCATGCCACCAAAATATTCACTTAGATTCGCATCTCATTTTCCGTACCGCTTATTCCTCATTAGGGCGGCGGGGGTTGCTGGAGCCTATCTCATCTGTCTTCGGGCACGAGGCGGGGGACACCCTGAACTGGTTGCCAGCCAATCGCAGGGCACACAAAGACATACAACAGTCACTCTCACACTCACACCTAGGGACAATTTGGAGTGGTGAATCTGCCTGCCTGTTTGCCTGCAATCTGTCTGCCTACATGTTTTTGGAGTGTGGGAGGAAACCGGAGGACCCGGAGAAAACCCACGCGGGTCCGGGGAGAACATGCAAACTCCACACAGGGAGGCCGGACCGGGACGCGAACCGGCGACCTCTGCGCTGCGAAGCCGGTGTGCTAACCACTCGACTACCGGGCAATTCGCGAAGATTGATTGATTGATTAATTAAATTCCTTCTAGTTCAACTTGGTGTCCTTTGTGAAGCAGGTCACATTGGCAAATGTTAAGTCGTACAATCCATGCAGGCAACAAACTCCCTCCTCTGCCTCCTCGACGCTGTCCTCTTCATAAATTCGACCTTCTGTCTCCGCCTCCCAACGTCCCACTGTCCCTCCTCCCTCTCCTGGTGGGAGCAACGTGCGAGCGGGGCAGGGACATTCCAGCCTAGCCGCTGCTGCTATGATCCTCGGAGGTACTCCACACTGGCTTCAGAGGTGCGAGTGTAGCGGAAGACCGCCTCCGATCAGCGGCTCCTGACAAGTGAGCGGCGTGTTGCCAGAAAAGCGGTTTTTTTTTAATTCACCCAGTGGAATAACTAGTGAAAACTGCTCCATTTTCCATAACTAGTTCTTTTCCCACGGAATTTGTCACATTTAAACCGCGGAATTTGGGACTTTTAGGCTGAGCTGAGAGGCTCCACTCTCACCGGTGCGGTGGTCTCCGTGTCGCTCGCGTGGAATGGAGGGCCCCGCGTGGATTTTCCTCCGTGAGAATGCGTTTGGCTGCTGACAGGTCCGCCGGCAACCAGTGCTTCTGGAATAAAGGTAGGACATCGTCGAGGGGTGTGGGGGAGGTGCTGGTCGTCGGGGCACGAATGACCGGATGGCCGTTTGTTTGGCTAGCAGAAAAGTTTGGAGAACAGCCCGGGGAAGTGGTGCGAAATGGTCGTCTTAAGAACCGAAAAGACACCGGGGGAAAACTCGCTTCGTGGCCCACGAAGATTAACCTAGAGCCAAGGAAATTTTAGAGTTGAGGTTCTATGGAAGTCTTGTTGACAGAGCGAGCAGTGAATGTTTGCGATGGCCGTGGAAGGTTCACTCAGGCGCGGGCATAGTTAAGATGAGGCCCGGGGAAGGCAACCCTTGGTGACGGGAGTGTGGTCACGAAGCGGCCGGACAAGGCACGTTGAAGCCCAGGGAATGTTCTGACAAATAAATACCAGAGCAAAGATCTGGTTAGTTGAAAAGTTGTATGACTGGATTGATAAATGCATTTCAAGCAGTTTTTTGGAATAATTTGATATTGTCTCCACTATTTACCATTTTAGGTCAACTCAAGAAAATAAGGAAATATGCAGAAAAGATGCCAAAAAATATACATTGAGGATCACCTAAAATGACAAGGTGAAAATTACTTTTATAATGATTTAACACAACACAGGTAATCCTCATATAAACTTTTGTAGATTTTTTTTAATGATGAAATAAAATTTTAAAAACATATGCACACAAACAAAAACAGTTTTGGCTCTTCACATTGACATCAGATTACAACACAGTTACTTACGGGACAACTCAAAATGACTGAGATGCAGAAAAAAAAGTATTTTTGATCCAGAGAACATGTCTAAAAGTTGTTATTATTTCCTCAGTGGGCATGCAAACATGGAGCGTTGAATCATCACTTTGTACCAAAAGAAAACTTAGAGTTACACTTCGGGGAGCCATATTTCCGCCACATTAAATCTACCGCTGAAACATTTTGAGTTTATATCTCAGCTCAGAGGTTTGATTGTTTTAAATCGAGCATGTGACATGATTTTATGTCCAAAGAACACTTTTGATTGAGTGTAAGGTCAAATCTGAATGATTAAAAGTCAATTTATGTTAAACATTATACAAAAAGGTGCGGTTTCAACTGTGAATTTGTGTAGATGTCAACAATACTTGTCATATATTTACTGTACATCCAATTCATTTTTTTACTGGAATTCAGGGTAATTATGATAATCCAGTTTGACAGCTCTGCCCAAATCAGGAGAAATTGACCTTAAAATAATGCGATCCTTTATTTATTATGTTACATTCACATCATCACTGTTACAGTTTAAGTATATTGCGGGATAATGAATTGCCATTTACTTTTAATGTATTATGATTATTAGTATTATTAGCTTTTATTGTCAGCAAACTAAACAAAGAAATGATGGTGAACAAAGGATTCAATGAATGTGGAGCATCAATGCGACACACATGGCTGCCCGTGCATAAAAACCGACTGAGTTCAAATGCTGGCCGCCGCTTTGTGGTGTCAATAGGCGACCAGCAGACATTTCCGACATGTTTCAAATCCTTTCAGGGATCGCTGATATTGGCTAGTTGCTCTTTTGTCACGTGGAATCACACGGAAATCCTCATTATGAAGTTTCCTTTCATTTTCTTCCCCCTGAAATGTTGTTAAAACTGCCATTTTAGCACAAATTCCCTCCGAGCGTCTTTATCGTCGAATCAGAGCACCTCCTTTGTCACGTGCACGTTCATGCAAACAAAAAAATTAAACAAGGGCATTATTTGAAAATATAGACATTTTACATCTTCCAATGCATTTCTATGGAACACAGCTTAATAAACAAAAAAGTCAAGCAAAACGCATTTTCAATCTATAAATGCATCATTTTTTTCCCCGGCAAAACACATTTTAGGAATGATTTCTAGGAATGGTCTGATAAATAGGTTGATTTATTATCAGATATACTGTATATTGATAGATCAGCCTTTCCCAAACTTTTTAAGCCATGCCCTTTAACATCCCAACATAGTTGGAGCACCCCCCATACACCATATATAAACAAACAAAAATAGAAACTAAGACAAAAATATTTCAAAGCAAAGCCACTAGTGGCTCTTAAAGTCATCATGTTTAGTTACACAAATAATTGTTGAGTTGGTGCAACTCCTTTTCCTCTTCACTTGCCCTCAGAATTGAAAAACATCAACATTGCCATTCATGGCTGAGAATTGCGTGCTCTGTAGTCATGTAAACTTGCAAATAAAACAGTTCTCACACCTCCAGGGGTGCGCACCACAGTTTGGGGAAGCCCTGTATGGACCAAGTCAAATCCAGCATAAACTTGTCATTTTTAAATCCTCAAACTATCCATCACATATTTAATCCTGCGATGGTAAACATGTCCATTAGGAAGTCCTCCTGAATCCTGTCTTTTGTTTCTACAGAGGGACATTAATAAGTCATTAGCCAGCCTGACTCTTATCGTACAGGCCGACAACAAAGCACAACGACGCCATTAGGAGCGTGCATATCCACTTTTTGACTATTAGTGATCTCGCTAATGACAAACATATGTTGCCATAGCAGAGCTATGTTAAGTAGGCAATTTTCAATGCGAGTGTGTAATGGTACCGAGCTCACACAGGCACACATGCACATTAGAACCATGTTAGACCTTTAACGTCCACCCGCTGGGTTTCCATACCAACAAGGACAAGTCGTAGTACTCTGTGCAATCAAGATTAGTATTTTTCCTCCCCCCCCTACATTCACTTATCAAAAAGAAGACAAAAAAATATTTTTAAGCGTTTTCCTAGCAAAGTATGTTACTTGCTAATCACGTTAGCTTGTTAACGTGTCTGTTATGGTATGCTCATTCAGTTGCTGCTTAGCATTCATCTTAATAATTTGCTAGGTACGCCAATGGACTTCATAGCTTGCTAATCAAGCGAGGTGAAACTTCGAAAAAGGGCTGCTTGTTCTTGTTTTTTCTTTGTTTATTTAGCATAGTGCAAGAGAGTGAAGCTGCAAGTGCTGGAACAGGATTCCACTCCATTCATTTTCTGAATCTCTTATGCTCGTTTGGAGCCTATCCGAACTCTCTTTGGGCAGGAGGCAGGGGACACACTGAACCATTTGAAAGCCATTCACAGGGCACACAGATAGGAACACTCATCCACACTCACAGTCACAACTTGGGACAATTTTGAGTGTCCAATTACCCTCTGATAACATGGTGTTTCAGAAAGAGCAGAAAAAATACAGCCTGCAATTTGTGTACAGATTCGTGTCCAGGCGGTGCACCTCAGTTTTTAAAATCAAAGGCCTAAATCAAAGCATGACTCACTTGTTTATTTAAGCTCGCACTTGATTCTGTCACAGAGTTAACCTCGCCCTCAGAGAAGTCCTGAGAGTCATAAAAAACGCCGAGATAAATCTCCGATTTTAACTCATCACTGTCACAATATTTTGACATAGGGAATGACTGGTTCTCCAAATCACCTTCTGAATCCTAAATGGTGAAATGATTTAAATTTAGCTTCCCTACATTTTGACCTCTTCAACCTCTCAACCGAGCGCTGCTTGTTAGCTAACACCAGCCACTGTATATCAAGGCCCGGGCCCCTGCCGGGTGGAAGCTGTGGGGGGGGGGGGGGGGGGGGCACCGTGCCAAAAAGCCCCCATGATCAGGGAGCCTCCGGGTGTTGATTGACATCACCCAGCAGGCAGGAGGAGCAGAATGGGGTGGGAGGAGTGGGTATTTGTCGACTGGATATGACGAGCCATTTTCAAATTTGAGTCCACGTGATGGCAAGCTGGTGAGGGCACACTTTCATATAAGAAATTTAAACATTTAATCCTTTTATATCCCTCCTGTAACCTACAGTGGACAGCTTATATTGTTTAATAAGCTGTCGACTCTAGTAACTGCAGTCCCCGAAAGGGTAAAGGGACTTTGATGCTTTTTTTTTTTTACTTGACTCTCTTGAAGTAAGGGAAAAAATCAATCCATTACCTGAGCCGCTTATCCTTACGAAGATCGCGAGTGTGGTGCTTGAGCCTATCCCAGCTTTCTTTGGGCAATAGTGAGGTTATGCCCTTTGTGAGGTGGTTGCGAGTCAATCCAAGTGTTAAGAAAAAACGTTCGGCAAGTACTTGCGCAATGCAACATTGTATTTATGAAAAAACATTCCAAATTGCGAGGTTTGTGCTCTTTCTGAAATGCCATAAGATGCCGCAAAAACCCGATCTGAATGTGACAGTAAGCCAGTCATTGGTGACAAGGAAGTACATGGGGATGAAGTGTTTCAACTGAGAGACAAGCTTCGTTTTGTAATGTCATTTTGATTCACCCTATTAATATCGGCAATTATATAAAAAAATTAAGAGAAACATGGGCTGGGGCAATAGTGAAGGCAAACAAGCAACCTTTTTTCAAACAGCAGGAACAGATGTTCCGCAACAACCGCTGGGAGGCAGGGAGAGCGAGGCGGTACCGGTTGGATGCGGGCCCGGCTCGAAGGTCTCCTTCTTCTCTGAGGTTTTGCTTGTTCGTGTCATGAAATACAGACTTGTTCTAAATATACACAGAGAACGATAAGGGGATTCAAACCACAAACATACAACTCAAGAACTGATCGTGAAAGTCGATGTCAAACCAGGTCTTCTTCAACTCGTCTGAGCTGCCATGAAGCCGCCTCCTTAAGCCGCGCTATTTGAAGTGACTGTAAAAACAGATTATTATGTACTTGAAACTATCTGAGGGAGCGCCTTTTGGCGAGCCGGAATGTGCCGTATGTGCATCGAATATGTTTCAGAGCGCCACATTGACCAGACCGAGGTGAGTGAAATGGTGAGCGAAATGGTGAGCTTTGACGCAAAACAAAAAAAAATACATTCTCATTATCTGGGATGGTCGGGATTCATTGTGCCTGGTACTGACTCAAGCTCTTCTGCGCACTCAGCATCTTCGCGTTTGTGTGATTCCCGTCAGTGAGCCGACTAAATATGCCTCGGCGGCAGTAGATGTTGCCTTTTTTTTGCAATAGACCGCAGTTTTCTATTTCAAATGTTTCGAAAGCCAACGAGTCACATCTGAATTTGGTTTTGGCGGAGACCAGCAGGACTATATTCAGGCCAAAGCTCTCAGCCTTGGCGACTGATTTTTTTGTTCCGGCGGCCTACTGGATAGGGAAGTAACAGGTTCAACACAACATTGGTGATTTGGGAACAATCTGAAATATTGGTCTCTAGCAACAATGATTGATTCACTTGCGGTAAACGGTAGCAACTTGCAAGTTACAAAACCACACATTCTATTATGGTACCTAATTGTGTAATACTACAATATTATTTATTATATATAAAATATTATGTTCTACTTGTCTTTTTGTATGTCATGAATCTAAATAGTCGTGACCAAAATTTGAGCTGTTCCATATTCAGCCATTTTTCCTATGTACTCCCCTCTTTTTTCTTTACAGTAGCAGGCAGTAAGCATCAGACAGCAGATTCGAAGAGATAACGACTCTTGGAATTGCCAAATACGCTAGTAAAGATCGTTGCGACTTTAGACAATCATACCAACTGTGATATTTAGACAAAACTCAGTTTCCTGATCTGACTCCAACATAAGATAGTGTCTGACCCCCCAAATGTAAATAAATATTATATTAAGGCTGATACAAATGCCAGTTAGGTGACTGGTTCAAAGGGTTTTTTGTCCTTGGGTCATTGTCTTCTAAATGCTTCTAAAAGTGAAATGGAAATGTTCACCATTCTAGTTGTGCTGCTACGTTCCACAGTAGCAGCATACAAAACATGGCAAGCCTTACACGACACTGTGCGTTCTCTGTTATTATGTTTCGCTTGTTGTTGCAAACCCTTGTTATTTTTGGCCCCGACCGAAACATGTTGGACTTTTTAGATGTTCTGAACCAGTGCCAGAACTGAAGACGCGGCTGTTGCGTCTGTTTATTGACACCAGACGGTTTGTTTTGTGATCTTCCGATTGGTGCACAACAATCAAGAGCGGCGAGGATAAACATTTAGACAAACTATATGGAGTTTGCGCACCCTGTTCGGGAATGCATATTTGTCTTTGGGTGCTGGTTTGTTTGGGTTTTTGCAAGAGATTTGTGTGCTGGTGAGGAAGACTAATTATATTTAACCTCTTTACAAATGTTTATTTTTGTTCTGGCGGGCCAACCGGAGCGTTTGCAGAGCAGGTTCTCCATCCTGTAAATCCTTGCCCTCCCCTTGCCCTGCAATAGGAGCACCATGAATCCACGTCAAAAGGCCTATTTATCAGAAGGTCCTCCCATAATATGTTGTCTTTTGACTTTCTAAAAAAAAGAAAAGAAAACACATTGATAATATTTGTTTTGAACCTTTTTGGGCATCGGCCATGGATCTATCAGGAAGAGGCTAACCAGACACTGTTGTCTGACGCTTGTTGCTGCAGAGACGTGCACTGATGAAATCCAAGAGTAAAGGGGCATGTGGCACAGAGCAGCTGGCTCAGATCATTGCATGCCCAACACAACTGATTCCAACTCCCCTCGGTGAACCTGGACTTCCTGACAAACTTGATCCTCCCCTTGCATCAACGCCTTTGCCCCATCATCTCTGGAGTCAAGGCTGGCTCGCAGGAATGTCTCACCTGGCTCAAGGAATCAGACTCTTGGCACATGTCAGGGGTATTATAACACTCCTCGCGGGCAAGAGGGCCCACTTGAGCATTCCTCTCTTACATCGGAATTACCTTTTGGTCCGAGCAGGCATCCCGCTGTGGGCTGAAAGGCCTGTGAAGTCAGCTTCAAGGACCCCAAGCACTCCCACAAAGGCTCTAGGTTGCTTGTTACTTTGCAAAAAGTCCAGAGGTGGCCTTGTATGGCGGCGATACTCTGGGATCCGTTTCCCGTGTCCGAGGCCCTTATTGAGTTTCGTCACTGTTGGCTAATCCGCTCTTGGAGGACCTTGGGAAACGAGCGTACCTCCCACAGACCCCGTTCCACCCCCCTCACGGATTCCCAAGGGAAACAAGACATTGCAGAACAATCTCCAATTAAGAGCAGCCTCACATACTGTACCACCCAGCTGCGGTCTTGCCAGCCTCCTTCCCTTCTTTAGCCTTTCTGCGCCATCGGCCAAAAAGCCTCAGGGTACAATTTACGTTGTCTACCGAGTCTCAGTCCTGGCACTTTTGGGACAGATTTGGGAGGTGTTGTTGTGGGGGATATGAGATGATTGAAGTGGGAGACTGTGTATGCTTGGTCAACAGGGCCTTGTGGGATGTGACTGTTATTGCTTGTTCTTGATCCTGCATTGGATTGGATTGGATTGGATATGCCTTTATTAGTCTCACAGTGGAGAAATTTACATTTCACAGCAGCAAAGTGATGAAAGGAATGAAAGTAGAAAAACAAAATACATGAGCTGCTGGAAAGGCAGCCACTCTCGCGGCGCCATCTTGAAGTCAAAATAACACATGGCATCACAGCCATGGCTTCACGGCCGTGCCATCTTCGGGCCTCGAGACCCACCTAACCTCACCGTCACCCTTTGTGCCGCCGCAGTCGAAAACTTACTGGCCAGCACAACTATAGCTTTTGACATCACAGACACTTTACATGAACTTTCTCTTGGAATTAAACTTTTATGTGAATGTGTCACCACAGGATAGACACATTCAACAGTTCGTTTATTGGCAGCAGTGAGATGCTAATCAAGAAAATGGTGTTGAATGGCAGGAGGGCACAGCGGGCAATTGGTGCTTGAAAATTTTTCACCCTTCCGAACCCTCATCCCCTTCTACATCTTCCTGTCTTCTTGTTTTTGCATTTATCTCACATCATTGCATCTGCCCTTTCCGCTGGTTTTGCCTCTGTGTTGAGTTGAGGAATGTAGACTCCCTTTGCGCATCTGAGGGGCGAGTGCCGGCAGGTTTGGGGTATAGCCCGCTGGTCGGCTTATGCTCGCAGGTCAGATTAATCGACCGCCATACCAAGAGTGACATTAAAATCGTCTCTTAATTGCCTTTTCCCTCAATGCCAAGTTGTCTGACAATTGTCTGGATTTGGTTTCTGTGTCTGTGTCAGTGCGGTGAGGAGATTTGATCTCATTCCCACTGGCCCACATTGTTTGTCGTATGCTTCCACCCGGCTGTGGCGTCATGTGAAGCTGAGTTAAGAGCACCAGTTTCGACCTGTTTTGCCTCTGCCCCGCGGCTCTTTGATGCTCCACCGCATTGCCTTTTATTGTCCCTGTTTACCCAAAGGGACAGGGATATGGGCTGGGCCCACATGGGGGCTGATGGGGCTTTAAGGAGTTTGTGCAGGTGCTATAACACCCCCCCTAAATGCCCCCCCCTCCCCGTGCTACTCTTCTGCTTTCCCTGAGGGCAACCTGTCAGTGTGTTTATTTTCTCCTGTGTCAGGACCTTAGCTCCCTCTTATCCACTGGTGGGGGTTATGGATGGTGCCGTGCCTGCTTTGGGATTCCGTAGGACAGTGAATAGAAGGTGCTGTCTCTGACGGGGAACACTTCATTTTCATGACATGACAGCTTTGTTGGCAAATTGTATAAAAAATAAACTGACTTTTGCCCACAAAGAGATGAGATAACATTTGCATCTCTTTCATACTTTTTAGATCAGCCTAAATGCTAAGTGCTAACTTTAGCCTTTATGCTAAAGTTACATTTCAGAGTTACATGCTGTATCCGGAGCATTAAATTGCAGCGAGTTCACTCAGTACAAGTCACTTTGGTTGCCATAGCAATGCCCAAATATTACCTTTTAGTCTATAATACTTTTGGACATTCCTTCTGTGTTTTCATCCCTTAGCGTTGTTGCTAGTGCTGTATTTCACAGTTTTATGCCATATCTGGGCAATTAAATTACAAGGAGTTGGTCTTAAAATAAAGTGATTCTTTTGTTACCTTAGTAATGCCGGTGCATCTGCTTTGAAGTGCGCAACATTGTTTGGATCTGTATACCTCTACTCTGCTGTTCGTCTTAAGCATGCTTTACTCCTCACTGATAATGCATTGCATGCAGTTATATAGTAAAAAGAAAAACAAAATGACTATGACTAGTGCTGGTATTGTTGCTTCACAAGCTCCTTTCTGTTCTATACTGAAGGTAGGGCACTCCGAATATCCCTTTTGTTGCGCTAGCAATGCAAAGCAATGCGCTAGCATTGGTTTTGTCAGAAAATATAGTTGCAATAGACCGGTAGTGCTTGATGTTGAAATAATATGACGGTTTATTTTCGCCACAGTGGGGTGAATTCACTTGTCAACACTTGGAACCAAAACACAACAATTCCTGACTGCTGCCTTATCGTATCAATGGATGGTCTTGACGGGACAGGTTGCCTAACCCTCAGCATGCGTTGCCGCCAGCATCAGTCGGACCCACGCTAATGGGATTCTGGGGTTGACACAGGATATCTTAGTGTTTTATGTGTGTGTCTTCATGGTGACGGATATCAGAGAAAAGTCAAGCAGATAGCTGGGAAGATGGATGCCCCCGTGCATTTCCTTCGCAGCGCCAGATGGACGGCCCGATATGCAGCTGTGTGTGTGTTTACACAGCCATAGCGCTCACAGAAACTGAAGGCGGTTATCACATAGCGAAGACCTGGTGCAAATTTTTGTGCCCAAGGGCCACTTTTAGCTTTTTTTAAACTGACAGATGGGCCTGGTCATTTGCCGATGTTAACAAAAAAATATGTACACCAATGAGTAGTTTGAGTGAAATTGAAACACATCAACGAATTGAAACATAAACAATGAAAATGCATTTAATTCACCATTTTGATGAAAAAAGGGTGACACTTTCCCCACTCCCACTGTGAAATCCAGGGATCCCTCTTGTCTTATTATTGTTATTATATATCATGAAACCACCAAGCTGGGGGCCTGTCCCAGCATGTGGCGTGGCAATGCGGGTTTTGATGTGAGACGGCATAAAATATTCTTGACGCCAGATTGCACAGTAGCAGGCTGAAATCCAAACATCATTGCCTTTAGTGCTTGCGTTGTTGGTTTAAATACTTCTACACCTGTTTCCCCAGGAATGTGTATGTGTGTGTGTGCGTTTATGTGTTTGATTGTAATATTATACTATCACTGTTTTACAAAATTACTTTTAAAACACAGACTAACAGTATTGATGGTGAATAATCAACATTTGTCAGAAACAGCTTTTATGTAGCATCCCAGCAATTGCATTAGCTGTGCTTTAGGACACTCCCCCCAATCCTCCTTCTCACTCCCTGTAGGACTCCCATCCCGACACTTGTCATCTTTTTAATTTGCCGCCGCAGCTTGGCTCTTCCGCTGAAGCATTGGTATCAATATCACAGCTGGGCGGCCATTGTGGTGCACAAACCCAGGTTACCGTGCAGAAACCCCTGTGATCAAAGCCTGGCCCTGGATTACCCTCGGAAAGTGGAGGATAAGTGGAGGAGATGTGGGTGGGGCTTCAGGGGGGTGCTTGAAAAGGAACATTGCTTCTTATTCCGCCTCATTTTTTGGGTTTGGTCAAGCCATGACCGCTGGGGGACGTCAGGCTACAATGAACCTATGGGGGCGCAGAACAGTGTGACATGAGAGTGATAGAAAGAGAGTGGTCGACATTCCCTCAATTGTGATTTGTGCCAAGGAAGTACAGTCCTATTACCAGGACCTGCCTGTCACCCAAATTAATCTCATATATCACTTAATGGATGATCGATGTTTGTTAAACACCAAGTGAAGTGGGCCCCTCTCTTTCCTGTATTTGTTTTCTGTTGCCCCCAAGGTGAAAAAAACTATTGACGTCCTTGCCTCAGAGGCCGCCAATGGGTCAAGTGGTGCCACGTGAAGATTAGAGAGATGCTTTCCATTGTCTCCTATCGTCGCCGTGGCTGCAAGCTGGTCTCTGACGTCTTTTTTTTCTTGCTCTTCCTCTTCTTTCAGGTTGGCCAATCGGAATAGGGTGTGAACACCGGCTGATCACGGCTGCCTGCAGGGGTCCAAGGGCGCCATGGACAATGGCCTCAGGGTACTCCTGTGTGCTTTACTGTGTCTTAGCCAGGCCCTGCTCCTCAGCTGCACACGTCAGTTACCTTTTGTTTTAACCACACAATCACCTCATATTTTGATTGATTTTTCTTTCCAGTGCATCAGACTCTCTTGCATAAATACGTTCCGAGTGGTCGTTCGTAAGGTGAATTTGTTCATAAGTTGCTTCACTGCAATATTTTCATACTACTACTACTACTACTAATAATAATAATAATAATAATAATAATTTCATTTTAAGCGACTTTCAAAACTCTCAAGGTCACTTTACAGTCACAGGATTTTGTATGGAATGTATGTTTAAGTCAAAAACTGAACAGGGAAGTATAAAACACAGACACTCTACCAGGCGTAAAATAAATTCACACCTACTGTAGTACAACGACCTATATCTTTGGGTCTTCAGTAAGCCATTACTGAAGCTGCTGGCTTCAGTAATTCAGTAAAATAATCAAAATTAAAAATTAATAAATGGTTACAAAATAAATTGTCTTATTATTGGATTGGATTAGCCTTTGTTAGTGGAGCAAATGTACGCTTCTCAGTTCATTCAAGATGAAATGAAAAGAAGTAGAAGTCAAAACAACAGAAAAAACTAAATAATTAATGTGACACAACACAAAAGACACATTCAATCTTAAGCACTGTGTGCACCATCTTTGTTGTATGAAGCAGTTCTAGATGAAAGAGGAGCAGATGAAAGCGTCCTTTTCACCAGTAGATCAGGGACAACATGGTGGAGTGTGCACGTCTGCTACAAGCTAAAATTGAAAGCAAACACGAAGCTGTAGCATCCACTGACAAAACGAGATTGTCTCACATCTTCTGTCCCACGTAAATCCGCTTCAATTCCAAGTACGCTTCAGCTCTCTGTGATGAGGCTCAATTATAAAATCATTGATTGCAAATTATTTTATGGACCCCAACTCATGGACACCTACAGGTCCAGTGACCCCAGTTTGAGAACCACATTTGGCTTGTCAGTGTTAACTTGCTCTTCCTCTGATGTCTATTTATGAATCTGCCTACTCGTCCATCTAGTCAGGATTTACTGCATACCGGCAATGTGGTTTTACGGTTTTACTCCCTCCACTCATCATCTACTCTCTTTCCCTCCTCAGTTCAATATCCGTCTTTCCGCTCTGAGCCCGCCTCATTGGTGCAAAGTCCGGGTTCACCGGCTCGCCTACGCTGCGTCGCCGACCCACCTTCAGCGACGCTGTCCTGGGTCTTCCAGGGCGCACCCCTGCTGCCCGACGCCCTCCCCGACATGCAGCTGAATGGCGGGACGCTCGCCATCGCCTCCTTGCAACGTGCCCATGTCGGCGTCTACCAGTGCGTGGCGCGCTTGGACCACGGGCTGGCTATTGCCAGCCGGTATGCGCGTGTTGACTTGGCAGGTGTGTGAATTTTTCTTTCCACTCGTTAAAGCACACCTTGTACTTGAGTGGAACAACGATACATGTGTTCTAAATAAATAAATACAGAAATAAATAACACATTCTCAGTTTGGCACCAGCAAATTCACCTTTTTCTCCCTGATGCATTGTAAAATACATTTATTTTTAAATGATGTATTTTTTAATTTGCGGAGCCAATATGCGAAACACCTTATGACTGTATATATTCCTCTTGATTTAAAAAAATAAAACAAAATGTCATAAAAAAAACTATTAATCAACTAACCAATCGACCAACTAATCAATTAACTGATTAATCAATTAATTGGATTGGATTGGATTAGCCTTTATTAGTCTCGCACTGAAGAAATTTATATTTCACAGCAGCAAAGTGATGAAAGTCAGAGGGAAGTAAAAGAAGAAGTAGAAAAACAAAATACAAGACCTCCTGTAAAGGCAGGCACCATTTTGAAGTCGAAACAAAAAAAAAAACGAAAAAACAAATAATGTGACACAACACAAAAGACACAGACAGTTTTTCAATCTTAAGCACTTTCTGCACCCTCATTGTTTCTTAAAGCAGTTCTAATCAAAGAAGAGAGATTGAAGCGTCCTTTTTACCAGTGGAATGTGCACATCTGCTCCTAGCAAAATATTGAAAGCAAACATGAAGCTGTAGCATACATTTACAAAAGAGATTGTTTCACATCTCCTGAGCCACGTAAATCAGCTTCAATTCCAAGCCGCAAACAGTTTTACATAGGCACCGGCGCTCTGCGCTGATGCTCCTTTTCTTCTCATCGCGGGCGCCTCACGCCATGCATCCATTCAGCTGCAGACTGTCCAACAGCACCGACCTTTTCGTTGAACAAACCCGGGCTGTGAAAATGCTGCCCATGACAGGCACAAAAAAGCACAATTACCCAAGAGCTGTCCAGCGATGACAGTCAAATGGCATTCCTCCCAAATCAAAAACCGTGCTTGCATATTCGTGGTGCTGACAAGGTGCAACCTCTCAGCAGAGTCTCCTTTGTGAATGTGGTGGCCAAAAATGCTGAAAAACAATCCGTATCTGTTCCACACATCGCACATCATTTCAAATTGACACAAAAACAACAAAAACAGCAAGGCTCATGACAGCACTTGATGACGACTGCCTACACGGACGCCATCGTGGACTTCTTTTAATTAATTCTTACTTAATTAATCACCTGATTATTTAAAAATTCAGTGTAGTTGTGGTGGTCATCAAACTCAAAAACAAAACTCACTGTGGCGAGCCAGGAAGTTCTTTTATTAAACGGCCCGAAGACGGCTGCCGCTGAGTGGCGACAGGAAGGAAGCAGAAAGAGTTTTGACATCCTTAATGAGCCTTTGGGTTTTCCTTTCCCCAGTCATAACAGCACTTGTCACTTCCTAACCTTCCATCTCCGTTGGGCCATTCAGAAATCTCAGAGTACAAAGACAGCCGGCGGCGTTCGCTGTCCGTCCACGAAGGCGACGCGGCAATCATCGAGTGTCCTCTACCCGCTAGCGTGCCGACGGCCTTGCCCAGGCTACGAGTGAGAGGCGAGCGCGTGGACTTATCCTCAGGTTTCCCCCCGGCCTTGTCATGTTTCCTTCAAGTCAACTTCCAACTTGTTGTCCGACAGCTGGATTTTCTCTTATTTAGATGACTACTTAGTCCTTCCGTCCGGCAACCTGCTGATCCCGTCTGTATCGACGCGGCATCAAGGTGTTTACAAGTGCGGCTCGTACAATCCCGTCACGGGGGAAACCGTCATGCAGACCCACGGTACCAAAATCTCTGTTCGACGTAAGTCTCGTTGGAACTTAAATCCATGTATTTATTTATTGTTATTTTTATCATCATACATGCATACTGTACAAGCCTACTGAATGTTCTTGCTGTTTTTTTCTCTTTTTTTGTAAGCTTAGTCTTATATTGTATTATATGTTATATTATTTGTATTATATTATCTGTACTATATTATGACCATGTATATAGCAGATAATGTTTATTCAATTCTCAAATGTTCATTTATTCATTCATATCTTGTGTTATTTAGTTTCTAGTTTATATGAATGAACATAGCAACTGACTATTCCAGCCGCTTTTGTTTTCTGAACGATCCCCATTACGAGATTAATGGAGGCTTATTTTATTCTATTTAGATGCAAACTCCTCCTCCTCCCCAGTGCGAATAGTTTACCCCACCACTCCCAAGAATGTGACGTTGCAGCAGTCCCAATCGTACACGCTGGAGTGCGTAGTTTCTGGAAGTCCGGCACGGTCGTCCACGTGGTTCAAGAATGGTGAACAAGTCAGACTAGGACCTTCGCTGCGACACCTGCATGGCAATTTGGAATTTGTCTCAGTGACAACGGAGGACATCGGAGTATACGTTTGTGCTTCCGAGGGCAAGCAAGGGACAGTGATGAGCGCCAATTACATCATTAACGTTCTTGGTGAGCACTCAGAGTTTTGATCGTGGATCCTGATTTTGTGAACCATTGTCCTAAACGTCTGATGGGAGTCTTCCACCCTGTCCCTGTGCAGAACCCGCGGCCATCTTGGAGGGCCTCGTTGACCTCCAGCAGGCCTCGCTCGGCTCCAGTGCTCGTTTCAGCTGCTTGACTGCAGGCAACCCCGTCCCCCACATCAGCTGGCTCTTCAACGCCAAAGCCCTCACTGCTTCGCAGCGGGTACGAATCTCCGGAGGCCAGCTCGTCATCGCGGGTGTGGTGCAGCGGGACCAAGGCGTGTACCAATGTCTGCTGGACAATGGCATCGGGTCGGCGCAGTCATCGGGAATGCTGAGAGTGCAGTCGGGTATGTTAATCATCTCTACTGCCTTTTAACAGTAGCGGGCAGTGTATTTAATCGCTAGGGCTTCAGTAGTGCTACGTCTGAATCAATCCAGACTGAAAAAAAGTGTGGATTTACTAGTAAATACACTTTAGCCAGGAAATAAATGACAGACCTTTCTTAATGATGTCCATTTTATCTTGAAAAGTCCATGTTGAAAATGGCATTAATAATAAATATCCAACCAAATCAATTTCTTCTCCTTCAGCCATTGTCGGTTGACAAAACTGCTATTAAATCAACACAATGTATTTGCTTATGAAGCTCGCTGCCGTGTGCTTGCTCTGGCCAGAATGCTCTTGACACTAGTGGCTTGTGATCAAAGCAGCACTGACGTTGACCAGCGCCTTCAAGAAGGCGCAAGTTCCCCTTTTGGTCTGCCAACCTGAAATGTGATTGGTTAGAGCAACAGTTTGATTGACACATTTGATGCAACAGGGGGCGCAGAACTGATTGTGAAGGTGTACAGGTAGATTTCTGACCCTGGTCACAAATCATGGCTGAAATGTGATTGGTTCAATGCTTAAATACGAAAACACACATCTGGAAGCAGCGCAACAGGGGAAAAGCAATGAAAGGATGCTGAAAGAAAACTTGGAATTATTTAATAAGAATTCATGGACAAAATATAATTTAGATTAGTATGTGATTCGGCTATTTTTAGGCAGCAGAGAAGGCCTTGCAGTTCTTGATGGCCCACCACTGCTTTTTAAAGAGACCCACAATTCAGTGTCACAGATACGAAAGGGTAAAATTTTATGTTGCCGACCCCAAATGTCCAAAAATAAAAACAATACCTGCATTTCTTCTCCAAATATTTTGTTATGTATGATATGATGCATGTTTAACAAAAATAAAACAAATATTCAGGATTTTGTCATTAGGAGATACTGAACTCACACATGCAAAAACCTTCATTTTCAGACATTGTCAGGAATCTTAACACACATACACAACTGAAAATTGGATTTGCATTCTAACAGCAATTTTGAAATATTTTATTCCGAGTGACTTATTGGTTTATATGGATGCTTCAAAGAGTCTGAAAGCCTCCAATTGGGTGTTCAGAGTTACTTCAGGTCGATTGTACAGTGACGTACTCGGCGAAAGTCAACATCTGAGTTGAGGCTGTGCAGTAAAGAGTTAAGCCATCCACGTCTGGAGAGGCAGTGCTCACGCTTGGTGGGGTGGGTGACGGGGAGGGGAGGGGGGGCTTGTGTTGCGCCCAAGGCCGCCCTCCTTTTCCCCGAGTTGGATGGTGAGAGTGAGCTTTGTGCATGCCGCCCGGGGATAAGCCCCCATGGACGCTGGAATGCGAAGAGTGGCTGTGAAGGGTTAGGACTGGGAGCAGACCACCCGGCTGTCAACGTGCTACACAACCGCCTTGTATTTACACCCTCCAACCCCCCTTGCCCTCCCCCCCTCACTCCGCCTTCCATCCCTGCATTGTGTGTCCACTGGAAGATGCAACCAGAAAGCAAGCTGAGCTGATAGGGGGGCTTTTGTGTTGGTTGGTACCAGCCACAACCAGCGCGCTCATCCAGCATCATGAAAATATTCCACTTGTACAGACAAATTGCAAAAAATATTCTAATCTAACTGGAATTAAATACAGTAAAGTCTCGTTATATCGATATCGGATATATCGATAGTCCCGGTTATATCGATACTATTTCTATGCACGCACGGAGAAAATTACATGCAAACAGGGTCGGATATATCGATAGTCCCGGTTATATCGATATTTTTTCGGACTCCCTTGAATATCGATATAACGAGACTTTACTGTATTTCAATTTGAAGATACAGTAAAGTCTCGTTATATCGATATCGGATATATCGATAGTCCCGGTTATATCGATACTATTTCTATGCACGCACGGAGAAAATTACATGCAAACAGGGTCGGATATATCGATAGTCCCGGTTATATCGATATTTTTCGGACTCCCTTGAATATCGATATAACGAGACTTTACTGTATTTATTTGTGATCAGGCAGTCGTTGGGTGAGAGCATCTCACTTGCCTCAAGCATTTTCCAGAATCTTCTTAATATGGTATGACAAGTTATTGATATTTTACGACTGGGCATGTGTACGTTTAGCTTCAACTCATGATACTAATTAATTCTCGAGATGTAGTTCATGCCCATTGTTCCTGTTCTCTATTAAAATATTAGTCTTAAATTAAGTCTGGCTCGTTTCTTATTTTTTTCTGAAAGAGAAAGTTCATGTTGTGTGCGTTATTTTCTCCATGGCAACGAGATGTCACACGATTGGCCTTCCTGTAAGTCAATCCAACGCACTGATCAATCAAAGGACTGAACAATTGATGGGAGGAGCATTTTACTACGTTGACAAAACAGGGTGGGCATGACACAACTTAAGGGGAATGACATGTGATAAGCTGTGATTGCCACGGCTGCGGGGTCAAGAAAATATTATTTCCCAATGTGGATGGAAAAACCTAGTAGGCGATATTAAAACTGTGTGAATTAGAAAGGCACTCGTGGCATTTTAATTAATTTCAACAGGTTCAAATACATTATTTCACTTTTGAATACATATTTTGATATCCGAGCATAAAGTCGTACAGTATTATCTCAACAGACTTGGGAATCCCTCCTGGCTTTGTTCCCATTTTCTGACTTCAAAGACTTCCTGGAGCGTTGGCACGACTTCCTTGACGTCTTTCCTCTGGTGTGGCAGATCCGCAGGACTACATACAAAATCTCTCTCTGCATATTTTAATGGCCTCCGTTTGGAATGTGTGGCAGCTGGCGTCGTTCCCGGGAATTGGGTTTAGTGTTACCAGCTCCGAGCGTGTTTGTTTGCAAAGTGTTGCAAAGTGGCACGTACACACACGCACACACAAACACGCACTTGCACATTGTTTCTGACATGTGTCTTCACACCACAGGACATATTACTTTGGCATTTTTTTGTTTTTTGTTTTTGTTTTTTTTCGAAAATTTTCTACCAAACTGTTTTACTTCAGTTTTAACTCATTCACTGCCATTCCGAATTTATTTGGGAATGGAAAAGTGTGATGTTGAGCGCCATTCCTGAATTTGTTTGGGTTTTAATTTTTCTTTTTGGGGGTGCGAATGAAGCGCTGGTCAGACCTCTGGCAATTTTTTCCCTTACATGATGGGGCAGCATTTGCCTTTTGTCCATGTTAGCGAATTGTTCCAGCTTCAGCTGTTGTTAAAGCGCTATACTGTATAAATCATTATGTATGTATTGTATTGTATTTTGTACAGCCACCCCCATTTCAAGTTCAGATAACTCTAGACCCATATAACTTAGGAATTCACTCTTTTCTTCTGATGAAAGAAGCAAGTCTAAGCTTTCTTACGCCAAATTGAATGCCTATGCAGTCCTCAAACTCAATACTCTGTGGGTCCTGCAATTTGAGTGAATATGACAAAAACCTTGGCACTGAAGTGGATACATTTTTGCACTTCGCCTGGGGGTAAAAATGAGTTGAGTGGGGGAATGTCGATACGAGTTACAAAAATTGGCCTATTGACCGCAACTTTAAAAGCAGTGCCTCATTGTTATCATTCCACTGAAACATGTATCTTCCCAACCTTTCGCTGTCAGATTTGAACTCCAACGTGGAAGTTTGGCCATCACTGCTGCCCATGCAGAGCGTCGAGAGCAGCGACCGCTTCCTGGCGGAGGAGGAAGAGGACTCAAGTCAGCCACCGTCCGCAGGGGCCGGCGCCCATCACACGCCCGACGCGCCAATCATCACCAGCCCGCCCCAGACCCACAAACCCGACGTTTACGACCTAGAGTGGAGGGCGGGGCCTGACGGCGGGAGCCCCATCAACGCCTATTTTGTCAAATATCGTAAGGTGAGATTATTGAAAAAAAATCATACACCAAGAAGCAAAACACCATCATGGAGTTGATCTCCAGATGCCGTTCGCTTTAGTTGAAAGGCTGCTGTGAGCAGTTGTATCCTTTCCCGTTGTCGATCAGGTGGACGAGATGGCCACGTTGATGGAGAACTGGTTGACCATCCGCGTGCCCGGTAGCGAGCGCTCGCTGCGTCTCTCCGAACTGGAGGCATCCAGCTTGTACGAGGTGCTCATGGTGGCCCGCAGCTCGGCCGGCGAGGGTCAGCCAGCCATGCTCACCTTTCGCACTGGAAAAGGTTTGTGTTAGTTGGAGTTGTTGCAGTAGTTGTAACAGTCCCGTCCTCAGTAGTTTCAGTCATAGGAATTCTATCAGTAGTTGACCACAGCCAGACCAGAAGTCCAAAAGTTTTCCAGCACGGATATGATTATATGACATGTCACTTACCAAAGCGGACACCTACTCGCTGGTAAATATCCGACCCGCCCACAAAAGAGTTTATGTTAAGTTTAGCCCCGGCGACTTCACTTTATTACATTTTATCAAAACGACTCTCCATTCATTGTTGGGAATCCACAACTTCCTCAGTCTCTGCTCGCTGAGAAGAAGTTCCCATTGCCCAAAAAAAATTGCGGAGTGGGGTCAAACAAAGGTTATTTTAGCAAGTGTAAAAAGAAGTCAATCACCAAAATTGCGTGCATATCTTAGTTTGCTATGCCTCATTAAGTTCCACTTTTGGTTCTACAGCCATCATAATTTTTGAAATCTTTTTAATATAACAGAATAATTTTAACCATTAAAATACTAATGTTGCTTTTTTTTTTTTCATTTTTAAAAATTTTATTAGCCAATTATGTCCCAACATTGCTAAATGCATTTCAATGTTGCATTATTTCTGCATGCCCACGCCAATGCAAAACTCTTATCTGTGCTTTCCATTAACTTTGATGGGGCAGTCGTCCCTCAACATGGTACATGAGCTCTTGAATAGTTTGGTTCAATGGTGCTTCACAAGTGTGGTTTGAGTCCACTCAACACTACTTTTTATCCTTTAAATTCAGTGACCGTAGTTTCCGGCTCTGTTACATCGAACTTCCACTGTACATGGTCACTGAACTTTTTATAAACAAAGAAGTTTCTTTTCAAGGTTAAAACGGTGGCCGAAACCCGAGACTCCTCCTGATCAAACAAGGGTGGCTCAGGGAACGGCGTTCGAGTGCTTTAGCTGGTGGGGGAGAGGGGGGGGGCGAAACTGGGAACATGTGTAGGACTTTGTTTGGCTTACTACTTAACGCCTTCCTTCTCCTCCAGAAAAGAGCACCTCGTCCAACAAGAATCCATCCAACAGGCCTCCTGTCGTCCCGATGCCACCCAAAGTACCTGAGGACAAAATGCCCAACACGCACTTTGGAGTGGTGATCCACGACAGAGGTAATGTGTGAAATGCTCCATCTTTCTTTCTCTTTTTATGCCATCTATACACACACAGCTTTGATACTGTAACTTTGACCCTCCGAGCTTAGTTACTCACTCACTTGTTTGTAGTCTTGCAGCTTGAAAGGAAAGTGTAATGTCCTACTCATATCTTTGTTTATAGCTCTTTTAGCAATGGGCAGACCTCTGATATAACAATACTTTGAAGAATACATTCTTTATCCTCACAGCATCTCACAGAGGAGCTCAGACAGTTCCATTTAGGTTCAACAACAATGGGCATTAAATAAAGCCAAAAATTGGCAAATGTTGTCTTGATTCTTTCCATTCTATTTAATTATGTTATTGCTGTATATATTCATAAACTACAATTTTATAGAGTGATATTTATTTTCTTCAAAAGTAGATAACATTTTTTGGGAAGGGAATCTGGAATGCATTAATGCCGTATCTATTCATTTCAATGGGACAGGAGACTCTTTGAGCAGTTTTGGAACCGTTGGGAAGAAAACATAATATTTTTTATGATCTTTTATCAGACAATTCCAGTATGGATGTGACAATCTGACTAATGACAGTTACTTAACCTTCCGCTAACCCTTGTCTCGGTCTTCCTCTGCCGCCTGTCTGTGTGCCTCTCAGCTGCTGCTGTAAGTACGCATTCCTCCCATGATTTATCCTTTCCGCTTCCTCATCTCCTAATTCCTTCCATCCTTTGCGCCACATCGGGATAGGGCGATGCAGTTCAAAGGTTGACACGTCTTCTCGCCTTCACTTGACAGTTCCCGAGGCTCCCGATCGGCCCACCATCTCCATGGCCACCGAGAGCTCCGTCTACGTCACCTGGATCCCCAGAGCCAACGGTGGCTCACCCATCACTGCGTTCCGCGTGGAGTACAAGCGAAGCCGCAGCGCCGAATGGGGAGTGGCAGCCGACAACATCTCGCCGCTCAAACTGTCTGTGGAAGTTCGCAATCTGGAGCCCGGTGAGCTTCGAGTGGATTCCTTCTTCTGAGAGATTTTAAAGCCTGCTCAAACATCCTCACAACTTTGACTCTGCTCGTTTTTTTTGTGTCCACCATCCGTCCCCCAGGCGCCACCTACAGGTTTCGGGTAGCAGCGATGAACTTGTACGGCGAGAGTCCTCACAGCATGGTATCAAGGCAATACCAGGTGCCTCAAGCTAGCCCCCGCATGGCCGATCGGCCCGTGGTGGGACCGCACATCTCTGCCACCGATGCCATCAGCGATACGCAGATCATGCTGCGCTGGACTGTGAGTATGGGTGCGCACCTGCAACCAGTCTGGAAAAGTAGAGGCCAACATAAAAATGTCGCGATTTGCAAGGTGGTGGTGGACCCCAAAAAAGCAGGCAGGGTGAATTTGACAAATTATATTAAATAAAGTCAACAGGAAGAAAATCTCAAACAACAAAGTCATCAGAACATAAAGGTCCAAAGTACCAAACAAAACCATGAGTAAAACATGAAAAGATTAAACAAACCTGACAGGGTAAAACAAACAATGAACCGACACTGAATGGTCATGCCGGGAGTCCTTTTAACTGCCATTGATTAAAACGACGAACACTTGTGCAGCTGCAGGGGGGGCCCTACAGTGCCACCCGTTGGTCGCAAACCGAAACGTGACAAAAAAGGACAAAAAGCAAAGGGACTTCCCTTCTCATTCTCATTGGGATTAATTAATTTCGTTGATGGCCGCAGATAATTGCCGCCCTTTTCCCAACCTCCGAATGTCATTATCTCTGGTCGACTTCCACACAATTAGAGAGTGGACAGCTGATAGCAAGCTGTCCCATTAGTTGCTAGGGGAGAAAAAAAGCAAATTGTCATCTAATGTCTATTTTTCCCCCTATTCTTTTTCTTCCGCTTGCAGTACAGTCCCTCGAGTAACAACAACACTCCCATCCAAGGCTTCTACATCTACTACCGGCCCACTGACAGCGACAATGACAGCGACTACAAGCGTGACGTGGTCGAAGGTATGTCGAAATGCATGTTGAATTCTAGTAACACCCTAAACGACAAACAACAGACTGTGTTGGCTTCTCCAGTTATGTTTTTCCCGAATGGCTCCCAAGTTAATTGGCCGGAGTTGAAACACGAGAGTGGGCAGCAAGGCTACGGAGCGGCTCGGGTTGCCGTATGGAATGCAAACTAGCCCATTGCGCCACGGGAAAGGAAAGGACAGGACATGGAAGGAAGTGGTGGTGGCTGTGGTGGTGGCCGTGGTGGTGGGAGGGGGGGGGGGGGGGTGGTCTTAATGTGGGGCTTGGATGATCCATTTTACAGAAGGTCAGATTAAAGTCAAACCATGCTTCTATGTTAAATTTAGCCCTGGTTGAAGGTGAATTCCAATTATAGAATATCTCTAAATAGCACTCTATAAATGTAGACAAAGTGCTAATAGTAAAAATACGGCCATGATCAAGTAAGTCCAAATAAACAAATAGGACAATAATTATACATAAAAAACATAAAAATATCACAATGAATTATTTTTAAGTGATATAATTTAAGTCATGAAATCAATATATTACAAACAAATAAAGAATAGTAAAACCAGGCATCCATTCATCCGTTTTCCGATCTGCTTGATCACACACAAAAAAAATCCACACATGGTTGAAAATGTTGTGATTGTGTCTGGCTGCGGGTGTGTGTGTGTTTTATTCATGTGTATCTGTGTTAACACTGGAGTTGAGCCAGCACAAACACAAGCCGCCATATATGGAGCTAAACGAGAGTGCAGCAACTGTGTAAAGGCCCATGGGACTGACGAGACGTGTGTGTGTCTTTTCTTACTGGTGTGTGTGTTGTGCTTTTGTGTGCGTGAGATTGTGTAGTGTGGGGTGAGCGAAAGAGCACATGAAAGAACATGACCTCAGCCAAGTGGAAAAAATAATGACAGGATTAAAACCTCCACAAATTGCCACAGCCGCCCTCTTTCCAGAAAGTCAGCGCTTACTCTTCTTCTCCCCCCCCCCCCCCCCCCCCCCCAGGTGTGAAAGATTGGCACATGATCGGTCACCTGCAGGCTGAGACGTCGTACGACATCAAGATGCAGTGCTTTAACGACGGCGGCGAGAGTGACTACAGTAATGTCATGATCTGCGAGACCAGAGGTAAGAACAAGCCGGACAAACAAGGAATTAGCACTCAAAGATAACATTTCGATTAGTCAGTCGATTAATGTAAAAAAAAACAATGTATTAATGAAATAATTTCTTAATGCATATAACATTAACTCATTCACTGCCATCCCAGAATTTATTCGGGAATTGAAAATATGACGTGGGTGCCGATAAGCACTGGTTAGACCTCAGGCAATATTTTTCCCTCCCACAAGGGGGCAGCATTTGCCTTTTGTACAGCACCCCCCCCCCCCCCCCCACTTGCACCTCATGTTAATCCAGAACCAAATAAGATAGAAATAAACTTTTTTTCTGATGAAAGAAGATAGTCAAAGATTTCTAACGCTGTATTGAATGTTTATGTAGTCCTAAAATTCAATATTCTGTGGGTCCTGAAATTTAAGTGAACATGACAAAAACCCTGGCACTGCGGTGGACACATTTTTGCACATCGTCGGGCAGTGAATGAGTTAAAGATATGAATTGCAGGCATCACATTTGTCATTTTTACTGTACTTTGCCTTTTCGGATCTGGTTTACTTTACAGCTGAGAGAAAATTTGACAAAAACAGTGATTTGATATTTTTATTTTTTGCAAATTTTTAGAGGGGGGTGTTTCAATGTCGCTAACCTACTAAAAAAATCGAAAAGCTAATATCAGCCAATTAAATGAACCACACGATTAATTTGTCAGGTCCGACTAAAACCATCACCTCCTTGGCAGAGGTAATAGAAATACTGTATACCAACATGTTTTGTTGTGTGTGTTCCTCTTCTCCAGCTCGCCAATCTCCGGGCTCGCCCAGCCAGAGGCCAGTAACACCCCCGTGGCCTCACTCGCAAGAGCCCGCTGGTCCGCCCGGAGGTCTGCTGTACCTTATTGTGGGCTGCGTGCTGGGTGTGATGGTCCTCATCCTGCTGGCCTTCATCGCCATGTGCCTGTGGAGGAACAGACAGCACAACAACATGCACAGTGGGTATTCAGAATAAAACAATAAAATCAACAGTCAAGTCATAATTGAAGTGATAAAGCGACTGATCCAATGAACACTAGTAATCACTAGTGTTCATTGGATTAGCCTTTATTAGTCTCACAGTGGAGTGATTTACAGTTCACAGCAGCAAAGTTATGAAAGAAAGAGGAAAGGAAAGAAAGAAGCGGAAAAAAAATACAGGAGCTGCTGGAAAGGCAGCCTCTCTCGCGGCGCCATGGATCAAAGCGTCCTTTTCACCAGTGGATCAGGGCCATCATGGTGGAATGTGCACATCTACAACAAGCTAAATGTTGAAAGCAAACACGAAGCTGTAGCATCCATTGATGAAAAGAGATTGTCTCACATCTCCTGTCCCACGTAAATCCGCTTCAATTCCAAACCGCGACAGTCGCACTGACGCATTGGCGCTCTGCGCTGACGCTCCTTTCTTCATCTTGTGAAGGAAAGTAAATATAAAGGGAAACATAATGGGCCGAGAATTGAGCCTTGTGGTATTTCTTTTCTTTCTGCTGCAGAATACAACCCTCCAGGCTACTTGTACCAACCGGCTGACATGAATGGACATGTTCTAGAATACACAACATTACCCGGCACAGGTCTCATGAATGGCGGTGTCCATGGGGGCTATGGGCAAAGCGTGGGCGGTGGCATGTTGCCCTCAGGGTGTCACCACTTGCACCACAAACACCCCAATGGTTTGCCACTGCACAACGGCAATGGTGGCCTCTACCCGAGCGGACACAACCACGGTCACGACAGTACCCCGCCCCACCCTCACCACCACCATAATGTGAGTGCGGGACCCACAAGGTGCTCCTCAACTGTTTTTTTTTTCCTATTCCATTTTAAAATACAATTTTGCATTCATCTGTCCCAGAGCTATATTACTAAGAACTAAAACTTAGGACATATATTCTATTTGTTTAAAGGACAGTCGACGTCACTTTTTTGTTTCCTGACATCAGAAAAACGTTTTATAGCATCTAAAATACCCAAAACACGCAGTATGATATTTTTAGTCAAATGCAAAACACCAATTAAAATGACTTGTCGAAAATTTGAAACCGGAAGTGGTCAGTTTCAGAAGGCCCCATGTTCGTGGTGTCACGGCAAGACGTCTTGCCTTGCTCGAGAATCAAAACAATGGCTTCAGATTCAGAGAAGATGCTTTCTTGTTACTTATCCAGTTATGAATATGATTCAAATAGTTCTGAAGAAGAAAGCATACATATTTGCAATCGATTAAAGAATTTATTCCGTGTCATTTTGAGGCATCAGGCGTGGGAAATGTCGCACCCAAAAAAGGCAGAAAATGGCGACAAAGCCATGTAAGGAATTAATGAGCCCGTTTCCACAGGCTGATTAATTCCTTACATGGAGCTTTGTCGCCCTCTTCTGCCTCTTTTTGGTCCTACACGACGTTTTCAGACCAAAGTACAGCAAAATGCAATGACGTGATGGAAGGACTGCTACAATGTGTCCTTTTTTCGGTCAGGGGCGTTCCTTCAGTGACATAGGGTGAGGACTCGTCACCAACTCAAAAACAAGACTTAAAATATAGCTATATGCGGTGGAATGTTTGTAAAATACACTCAGTAAAAGTCATTTGAAGCCATTTTACACAAGTTGTCCGGGAACGTCGGTTGTCCTTTAACTCATTTAATTTTATTCGGGAATTTTAAATGTAACGTAGAGCGCAATTCCCGAATTTGTTCGAGTTTTGTTTTTTCATGCGTGGCCATTGCCTCTGGCAATGTTTTTTTCTTTTCCACGAGGGGGCAGCCTTTCCCCTTTTTTTCCATGTTAGCGCTTTGTTCCGGCTTCAGCTGTTGTTAAAGCACGATAAAAACCAATATGTATTGCATTGTATTTTGGACAGCCACCCTCATTTCAAGCTCATATAACTCCAGACCCATGTAATTTAGGAATTAACTTCTGATGAAAGAAGAGAGTCTCAGGTTTCTAGCGCTGTATTGCATGTTTATGTTGTCTTAAAACTCAATATTCTATGGGTCCTGGAATTCAAGTGACAATGACAAAAACACTGGCACTGCGGAGGACCCATTTTTGCACATCTGGCAGTGAATGCGTTAATATAAGCTATTTCTAGTGCCGTTTTCCCCATGTTTCATCCCAACTTTTTATTTTTAGGGAGGAGGCATATACACAGCTCTTGCCCAGACGGACTCTTCGGACTGTATGATCTGCCAGAATCTGTGTAACAATAACAGGTAACGTTTACAAGTTGTTGTGTGATCATTAACAACCACAATTAATTTTGGGGGGGCACAAAACATTATCTTAATTTCAAATCTATTTGTAGTATGCAGTAATGGGAAGTCAATTGAGCCTTGTGGAACACCTTAACTGGTGTACATTTGTGTCTTTTGCCTTATGAACAAATACTGTATGTGAACGTATTGTAGTTCTCATTTTGAACAGAACTTTGTACATTCAGTTCCGTTGGATGGTGTTACTGTTGTTAATTAGCCAACAAGCACCTGCTTCAGAAAGCTTTTTCTTTTAAAGCCCGCATTTTTATTTTCTTCACAGGGACTCTTCCATCGAGTCCATTTGCGGTGGTCTGTTTAGGACTTTGTCACATAGCGTGTCGTCGGGAGCGAGTCCATCTGCCTTTTGTTTCCGTCTTGCACTCCACATTTCCATGCTGCTTCCGTTTATGTGCTCAAGGCCCAGTGGCATCACAGTTTACCCTATGTGCAACCAGCCAACACATGGTCCGCGCTAATGAGCCTCCTGTTTATTTATTCACGCAAGTGGGAAAGAAAACGAGGATCGCCGTTGGGGAGTCTTATTCCGATAGCAGGAAGCGTGGAGAAACCAGATACTGCTCTTTGAATGGGATGCCGTGTTGCCTTTGCGGTCTTAGCAAGTGTCGGACGATGCAAAGAAGCTCCTGTGGATTTGAACGTAAACACAACGGCAGCCGGTCAGCAACCCGCAGACCGACAGACCCATTTTCACTGCTAAGTCGATAACGTAGAACGGAACACGCTTTACAATGAGCAGCAGTTTGGCAAACACTGAATGATTCTTATTTGATGCCACTCCCAGATGAGGATTTCACTCTTTAAACAACAGGTTCTATACAAACGATGTGTGTAGACAGACAATATAACTTACCGTCATATAGTCTTTATCCTCTGTTCTAATGTTCATACTGTGCTGATGAGCAGAAAGTTGTTATTAATCCCAAAAAAATTCAATCCAATGCAGTTGATTTGATGAGGATAGTTATTATTATAATTTTAGCGTGACACATTTGTATATTGCCCTCACACACTCGCATTTCCGTACGGCGTTCCAGGTGTTACAACAAAACCAACGGCGTCCTCTCTGGAGGGACGCTTCCCCTCATGCACAGAGTGGTCCCATGCCAACAGGACGGTCTGGAGATGGTTCCTCTGAATGGAGTGGCGACATTACCGTGCGGCCACCGCCGACCCACCACTGGGGAACACCTGCCTGATGACCTCGATGACCTTGAGGTCACCCACCGAGAGTTGCCTTCTCAACGCTCGTGTTGTCTGGATGGAGACAGCGCAAAATGTCTGGCAGATGACACAGGTGAAAATGAAAAAAAATCCAGAGCGTGTATGGGGGTGGGGGGGTAAACAAATGTATAATTATTTCAACCAAAAAAACTAACAGTAAATGTCACAGGTAAAAATGATTTCCTTGCGGGAAATAACAACAAAGTTTACTTATGTTACAATAAATGACAATATTTAACTTAATGCAAAGACGGCAATTTTATTTGAAATCCTAATTTCCAATACTATTTATTGGATTATTTATTTATTATTATTATTCTTGAGCTCATTCACCAGACGTGCAAAAATGTCTACACTCCAGTGCCAGGGTTATTGTCATTTTGACTCAAATTGCAGGACCCACAGAATATTTTTTTCAGACTATTTTTTATGAGTTTTAGGACTACATAAACATTTAATGCAGTGTAAGAATCCTTAGACTCTTTTCTTTCATCAGAAAAAAAAGCGTTAATTCTTAAATTATATGGGTCTGGAGTTTTCTGAGCTTGAAATGGGGGCGGCTGTTCAAAAGGCAAATGCTGGCCCCTCGTGGGAGGGAAAAACATTGCCAGTGGTCTGACCAGCGCTTTATCAGCAAGAAAAATCAAAACCCGAACAAATTCGGGAATGGCGCTCCACGTCATTTTTTTTCAATTGCCGAATAAATTCAGGAATGACAGTGAATGAGTTAATGTGACTAACTTATTCAGTTGTTATTTTCTTTTCAATGTATGCTCGTGTGCGTTTGTGTGCGCAGCAGAGGAGGATCTGGACTGCGTGCATCCAGAAGGTCTGGGGCTGTGCTGGGACACTCTGGGCCTTCCAGACTCGGACTGTGATGAAAAGCCCGGCTGGATGTCTCGTGGGGGTGAGCTGATCCAAGGCAGCCTCCAGGAAGTTTGAGGTCCCAATGGCGTGGCCTGGGGGCGGAGCTAGTGTGGTGATGTCACAAAAAGGACCTGAAAGAAGACAGTCCCAGGACCTGAAAAAAGACGGTGGACCTAATAGAGGACTTTTTCTGACAAAGACTGCAAAACTGTAATGGCCACCGAGACTGAAAAACAGAACTCCCAAAGACTCCTTAGATGACTTATTTATTTTTTTCAGTAGTAAACTATTAATTCATATGAATGTATCTGTGACAAAGAACAAATGTGTCATTTTTTTGTTATTATTTATGCTTTTTTTTTATTTTGCTATGCCTGCGAACTGTTCTGTGTGTTTTGGAGATTTAGCGACTTGTAAATTTTTGTAATAATATAAAGAGACGATAAGGAAGACTTAGTCAACCCACTGTCAGCCTTCCTCATATCACACCATGCTAAGTGAGAGGGTGAATTTGCATCTCTATGTGTGTGCATGTGCGAGTGTGTGTGCATGTGTTTGTTTGTGTGTGTGTGGTCATCATCCGTCATCCTCCACATCAAGCCTGATGTCATAGAAGGTCACCCTGGATGTGTTGTACAAAGCCTGGCAGGTGTATGTGCCCTCCCCCTCCCGCCGCACTTCCTCAACCACCAGGGCGGAGGTGTTAGGGGCCACGCGCACCTTCACCACGCCACCCGGGCGAGTCTGGAGCTTGGGACCATGACCGTAGTCATAGGCCAAAGCCACGCTGCTGTCCGAACCGGCTTGGGTGAAGCCCCAGATGAAGATGGAGGGCGGGTCAGCGCCGCAGTCCAAGTGGACTGTGCCCCCTGAGGTCACAGTCACGTTGAAGCTCATGTACTTCACCTCCTCGGGGTCAAAACGATCCGTAGCTGGGGGTACAACAACTTGGTGAGTCAGATTTATTGGTGGGTGAGCGAGTGAGTAAATATGTGAAAAGCAAGAATGGCCGTATTTTCTGGTGTATAAGGTCTACCCATAAGCCTTGATTTTCTTCAAAATATGACCTGTGCCTTATACACTGGTGCACCTTATATGTGAAGTAATATTGAGCCACAACAGGCCTCACAACTACTGTCAGCAGCCGCTGACTCCATAACGCCCCCCCCCTTCCCTGTAGGAGAAGTAGTGCGCATGCATGCTGGGATATATAAAACTGTTTCATTTCGGCAATCTCTTCTCCCAACTGATTTTTTTTTCTCGATTTGGCTAACATTTTTTCTTTTGGGGACTATCATTAGAAATGGAAAATGTTGCGCTTTTTTGCTCATTTTTTTATTAGGTGTCTAAAAAAGGCGTTTATTTCTGAAAATTTGAAGGCCAAATATGCCAGGAAAAAAACCCTAATTACAAAAAAAGTTTTAAAGAAGAAAGATTGCTAATCTCTGAAAATGAAATTTATTATTATATTGTTATAAATGCTGGTATAACCTTGGAATATTTTTGAGCTGATAAAAATGCAGGATGTTATATATGGAACAGCTATATGAATCAATTTGTATTGTAAAATATGTCATTCATTGAAGGTGCGCTTCATAATCCAGTGCGCCTTATAGTGCGGAAAATACTTTATTATTTTTATCTCAAAAATTGGCAACAATTTACCAAAGTTCCAACTACAGTATCAGAGTATTGCAATGACGTGCTGGAAATGGACTATTTATCTTTTTTGGCCTTCTGGCTGAGTGATAATGTTCACATGCAATTTATTATTAATGACATATTAATATGCATCTGTGCCAGGAGGCATCGCAGTTAGCCCGGAATGTGCTAATTCATTTGCCTCGGGCCTGTTGGATGTGTCCCGTTTGATCACCTTCAAGGTTTATCATTTCGACAAAAATGTTGTGTTGGAACGTGTTCAGTCGGTGGTGTGCTCACCCTGGAGTGGAAGAAGCAGAATCCAGGTGGCCAGCAGGCAGATTGGAGGAAACATCCGGAACATGTTGTCACACCGTGGTCACGATTTCTCTCCGTCGCTGTTTCTTTCTGAGGACTTTTTGAGCTGCCTGCTAAAATATTTAGTCGGGCAACAGATTGGTCGCGAGGGTGGAAAGCGTCGCGATACTTCATGTTTTATTCAAACCACTGCGACGTGTTGTGTTGCCATGACTCCAGGGAAGGCTCTCATTAGTCAGCGCTCACAGTTTGACTAGCTTTGGGCCAGGTGGGCCAAACTGACTATTTAAAGACAAACATGCTGTTAACCCAAATCATTTGCAAAAAATGGTGCACCAAGGGTACAGACTACAGACTTTACAGTTTGTGAGTAAGTTATTCCCAGGCTTTCTCTCTCTCTCTCTCTCTCTCTCTCTCTCTCTCTCTCTCTCTCTCTCTCTCTCTCTCTCTCTCTCTCTCTCTCTCTCTCTCTCTCTCTCTCTCTCTCTCTCTCTCTCTCTCTCTCTCTCTCTCTCTCTGTCTCAATATTTCTTTCTGTCTCTCTCTCGCTCTGTCTCAATATTTCTTTCTGTCTCTCTCTCGCTCTGTCTCAATCTTTCTTTCTGTCTCTCGCTCTGTCTCAATCTTTCTTCCTGTCTGTCTCTCTCTGGCTCTTTCTGTCTGTCTCTGTCTGTCTGTCTCTCTCTGTCTCTGTCTCTCTGTCTCTCTCTCTCTCTCTCTCCATCTATCCAGCCACCTACCTACCTATTTATCTGTATATTTGTCTATTTATTTGTGTTTATTTCTTTATTTGTTCATTTATTAATAAGGTAACTGGGTGCACATGCTGAAGTCGATTTATATACTGTATTTCCAATAGCTGTCTGGGATTTTAAGCCTCAAACCCATGAGCACCAACCACTGTATCACTGTGCTGTCACGATCATGTAACTTGAGACTTAAGACAAAAAATAATACGGATGAATTCAAATTTCTGGTGATATTTGCTTGTTAAAGTCAATTTCATATGTTCCGTACAATGCTACAGACAAACAAAGAAAATAAAACAACGAACCACATGTTTGTTTTTACTTCAGACCGCTGTATTGAATTTACCCAATGAAGACGTCAGCGCGAAAGCAGAGCATGAACGTCAGAAATGGAACAACAAAGGTATTGTGGAGCATTGTCTCAATGAAAATGAATCATCAGTCTGGCTCATTGATCACCATCACATGTCAACACTTGAAATGACTTCCAGATGAAAGCGAACTGGATTCGCTTGAACGGAGTCAACACAAACAAGCAGGAAAGATTTACAAATACAGTAAAGTCTCGTTATATCGATATCGGATATATCGATAGTCCCGGTTATATCGATACTATTTCTATGCACGCACGGAGAAAATTACATGCAAACAGGGTCGGATATATCGATAGTCCCGGTTATATCGATATTTTTCGGACACCCTTGAATATCGATATAACGAGACTTCACTGTACTTTAAAGGACAACCGACGTCTCCAGACAAGTTGTGTCCATAATTTGTAAAATGGCTTCAAATGACCTCTACTGAGCGTATTTTAATATGATTCCACCGCATATAGCTATATTTTACGTTTTAAGACTGAATATTCAGGAAGTCTTGTTTTTGAGTTGGTGACGAGTCCGTACGTGACGTCACTAAAGGAACGCCCCTTACTGAAAAAAACGACACATTGTAGCAGTCCTTCCATCACGTCAATATATATTGCTGTACATGTTTGGTCTGAAAACCGTGTTGCACCCAAAAGCCACCAGAAGAGGGTGTGCAAGCTCCATTTAAGGAATTTATCAGCCTGTGGAAACGGAGTTGGCCACAGGAGGTCGCCATTTTGTGCCTCTTTTCTGGTGATCGATCCCCCCCCCCCCAATGCTATAAAACATTTTTCTGATGTCAGTTAAGAAAAAAGAAGTGACGTCAGTAGTCCTTTAAGTTGGCGTCCAAGCCTACCTGCGAGGCTGTTTGACGTGCAAGTCTCTAAATAATGTGCTTGTTTCATATTTATAGTCCATTAAGAATTTGAAAAACATCGCCTGTAATGTTGACAAAGCCTTGAATTTGTATATGAAAACACAGCGTGGCACATTTCAGCCCCCCCCCCCCAAAAAAAAAAAAAAAAAAACTGTTGGAACTAACGCTGACACAGTACTCATCAGGTTAGCAACAAGCTAACTTGGAAACTGGTAAAAGCTTTCTGTCTGGGTAAAACTGAACGTTTTTTTGTTTTTGGCAGCAGATGAGAGAGCAGACTGAAATTCTCTTGACTGTATCTGCGTAACACATTACGGCCTCCCAACACATGTGATGCACTTTTGCACTGTCGTTGCACCAGGCAGGGACCACATGGGTGGTAAATGGGCGCGGCACAAAATCCATTGTCCCTACGTTGGTGCTGTGTAATGCTGTGATATTGAGCTGCGTTTTTAGTTTAGTTTTGTTTTTTAGTTTTATTTTATTTTGTTTTTTGGCTTACGAGGAAGAAAAAAGGTTTTCAATCAGCCCTGCCCCGTAATTCCTTATAACAATGAAGCGTAACAACCCTGTGTGTCCCTAATTGATTCTTTGGACCCTTTATTAATGAAAAAATATCTGATGAGTAGTTATTTTCTACCTTGAACCAACTGTAAGGATGACAAACATTTGGCGTAGAAGTCCAAGTAGGCAGCCGTCGGCAAGTTCTGTCGCAAGCCTTGTCTCGTTTTGTTGTTTTTGTGTTTTCTTTTGTCACTTTGTGTTGTTGTGCGGCGGATGTACCAGATGCGGTTTGTTTTTCAGCATTTTTGGCTGCGACATTCATCAAGGAGGAGACTCCGCTGAGGGATTCCGACTTTTAATCAGCACGAATATGCCAGCACTGTTTTTGATTTGGGAGGAATGTCGGTGCCATTTGACTCTCATTTCTGGGGTGATTGTGCTATTTTGCGCCAGTAATGGGCAGCATTTCCACAGCCAGGCTTTGTTCAGTGGAAAGGTCAGTGCTATTCGACAGTCTGCGGCTGGATGGATGCATGGCTTGAGGAGCATCCGATAAGAAGAAAGGAGCGTCAGCGCAGAGCGCCGATGCATATGTGGAACTTATGTTGCGGCTTGGAATGGAAGCGGATTTACGTGGGACAGGAGATGTGAGAAAATCTATTTTCGTCATTGGATGCTACAGCTTAGTGTTTGCTTTCAACATTTAACAGACGTGCACACTCCACCATGATGGTCCTGGGCCACTGGTGAAAATGACGCTTTGATCCTCTCCTCTTTCATCTAGAACTGCTTCATACAACAAAGAGGGTGCATGAAGTGCTTAAGATTGAATGACTGTGTCGTTTGTGTTGTCATATTATTTGTTATTATGTTTTTTTGCTGTTGTTTTGACTTCAAGATGGCGACGCAAGAGTGGCTGCCTTGACAGCAGCACCTGTATTTTGTTTTCTACTTCTTTTTCTTCCTTCTTCTTTTCACTTTGCTGCTGTGAAATGTAAATTTATCCAGTGTGAGACTAATAAAGGATAATCTATCTAATCTAAACATGAAAACATTTACAGCACAGGTACCCAATCACGAAGGAGGTCTGTATGTGTGTTATTAATATATCTTTTGTGTTAGTGCACACTGCACTTTATACCATACTATATATATATATATATATATATATATATATATATATATATATATATATATATATATATATATATATATATATATATATACCATACTATCAGTTTCACTTTTACAAATAAATAAATACATAAATAAATATATTTAAAAAAGGATAGTCTTACTCTCATTTATGGTTTCATCTGCAATTCACAGATGGCACTGGAAAATAATTTCTTCCAAGCAGTCAAATGTGGGATGTTATGAGGGCAATTTCTGCCTTTCAACGGACAATGAAATGAGTGTGCTGCACAGTTTGAGAGTGCAAGAAAAACTTTACGTGAATTCTGTTGATTTACGCTGTGGCATTTGCGAGAGACGTGGTGATTGATTTCACTGGTGAAGTTTTATGTGTAACGCAAATGTATTTGCGTTGTTTGTTTCGATCTGAAGGTGAATTAGGAACAGTAAATGAAACTCACAATACAGTAGTAACAACACGTTTTTGTTTGTGTCTGTAGCTTACAGCATTTTTTATTTTATTTTTATTTTTTGGAATGTGGAAGCAGTGTCTGAAACTCATGACAAAAAGTTAGCAGGCACCTGGCAGCCAACTCTGAAAAGTTGCCTGCCCAGACAGAAAGTTGTCTGTCCCATTTTTCACAACTTGAAACACAATAAGACGACTAATCACTAAAAAATAACCCACATTGTTGCAAAGTATAAAGGATTTTTTTAAATTAAGGAAGTACCTACCACAAATGCTCCCTTGCTTAATTTATGGTGAATATTCCTTGCTGAAGATTTTGCTCCAGTTGTCATTTTTCATCATAGCGCACAATGAAATGTTAGTGTTGCGTTGTCTGCTCAAATCAACATGGACTCCTCTTTCTAAGCTGCTTTCAAAACTCTCAAGTACACTTTTCAGTCATGGTGTAGTCCGAAGCACGAAACGGGCTTCTGATTGGCCTCCGGTGCCGAGTATGCAAATGACAATTTTGCATACTCCGCACCGGCAGCCAATCAGTCTGTTTCGTGCTTCGGACTACACTATGACTGAAAAGTGTACTTGAGAGTTTTAAAAGCCGCTTAAAAAGAGGAGTCCATTTGGCTTGTAGCGGTTTGCTTTTAGCTTTTGCTTTATTGAATAAAACAAATGTTTGATTTGAAAAAAAAAAAGTTTTTTTTTCTTGAAGTTGTCGGCCCCCGGGCCGAGACGTTTTGAAAGTTGCATGCCCGACGTAAAAGTTGTACGCCCCGGGCCACCGGGCAGACACACTTTACGTTTTCTTTCAATCTATTCCTCCGCCCCGGAAAACTAACTTGAACTTTTGAATTTCTCAAGAGTGGTGTCGGCATCTGGAAGCTGTAAGAAAAGAAGTCTTGTCTGGAAGATAAAGTAAGGAAGATATGAACGCCAATGTCCAGTCTGGGATCAATTACAGAGAAACGGAGTGGGCGGGGCCATGGGGGTTTGGGTGGGGGCAGATAGTTTATCTCCATGTGGATCCTCAAACACACTCAACGTGTGTGCGTGTGTGTGTGTGTGTGTGTGTGTGTGTGTGTGTGTGTGTGTGTGTGTGTGTGTGTTTTTTTTGGGGTTGGCCACACCTCTCCCAATGCCTCCTCAGCCATTTGACAAAAAACTTGTGACAGGTCCAGATGTGCAGGACCGCCACTGCCGCCGCCTGCTGTTCAGAGCCGCCAGAGTTGCTGCCTGACACGACCGCGTTCTGGATCAGTGACTATGCTAGTTAATTTTTGGTTTTGGTGCATTGGTTTGCCTGTTTGTGAGTGAGAGCGCCTGACCGACTGACTCACTGACTGACTCACTGACTGACTGAGCAAGTGAGTCAGTTTTGCTAGCAAGCGAGCCAGTTTTGCGTGTTTTTTTTTGTAAGCTCGTCTGGCAGCGAGTTAATGACGATGAGCTTGCAGTGGTGGGCCGTTAGGGCCTTCGAGGCCTTCTCTGCTGGCCTAAAAATATCTGATTCACTGAATGATTAATTATATTTTACCCATAGATTCTTATTAAATAACTACGAATTGTCCTTCAGTTTCCTTTCATGGCATTTCTCCTGTTGTGCTGCTTCCAGATGTGTTTTCGTATTTAGGCATTTAACCAATCACATTTCAGTCATCATTTGTTACCAGGGACAGAAATCTACCTGGACACTTCACAATCAGTTCTGCAGGCCATGTCGCATAAAATGCGGCGTCAATGACTCTGTTGCTTTAACCAATCAGATTTCGAGTTGGCGAAGCGCAGGGCCTGCTCGCAGGCCTGACTAACGTCAGAGATTTTGCAAACTATGATTGGCTAGTCACCAGTCAATCGTAGTCTCACCAGACCGCCCCACTGAAGGCCCAGGGGTGATATACACGGCACGCCACTGTGAGTGAGTTGTCATTTAGTGTGGTAAAAGTTAGCTAATTATTTTTTGCTCAGGGGTTAGTTACCACGTGATCAATGTGTTTTTTGTGAATTAATATGTTGGTGAAATTGTTTTGTGAATGAATCTCCTAATTTGTTCAAGTTACATTGTCACACTCTCGTCACACCGTTCTTTAAAAAAAGCCAACCACCCTCATTTTTATATTAATTTGGTAGTTATAAAGAGCCAGTCAGCTCATTTTGTCATTGGAGAGGGGAAACAAGCAGTTTTGTATACTGCAGGTTGAAAGGTAATAAAAAACCGCAAACACCAGTGCCCTGGTTTGGAATATAAACTCTGCTGCTATCTAGTGGCCACTAACGCTTATGAAGCAAAAACGAATGCGCACAGCTTTTTGTGAACTTTTTTTCGTTTGGGCGTGTCTAAGTGAGTGAGCGTGTGCGTGTGCGTGTGCGTGTATTGTTGTGTCCAGTGTGTGAGTGTCTCATATCGTGTGTCTTTACCCTGATTTTATTGTGAGGGGCGAAAGAAACTCCAATCTGTTACCTCGAAAAGTATAAACGATTTCTTCCTTATGAGGAAAAAAAGCATAGGAGACACGAACAGTCACGACTTTTAGTGTCTACAAATACATCGCAATAATATTTAGTTGTCATTTGAAATAGTGGGGAAATAGCGGGCTCAAATTGCGCGGTATTCAGACAAAACGAGCAGAGACTTTATTGAAGGTCACGTGACTCCGCACACAAAGGCAAATACAAGGGCAGAGCGTGTCACCATGGAAACCATAAGATTCTTCATCACCATCATCATCGTCTTCATCAACCAAAGCCAATACTCAGCAGGACACTTAATTATTCTTACCGATTGAAAACACGCACACAAAATCCATTTAAAATACTTTCAAATACATTATTAAAACTAACTGTTTGATATTTTATAGCATCCCTGGAATTAAACACACCCTTATTACCTGCTAGTTGAGTCGACGCACCTGTGGCTGAAGACAAATTGTGGGAAGGTGTACTTTCTGGAGCTGGATTTGACACCTTAATGACATAGGGGAAGCGGTTGCATTTTAGTTGTCGGAATATAAAACAAAAAAAGTAAAACAAATACAATCGGCCCTAAAAACGCGATTAAAACAAAGCATTGCTGATTAAAAATGTATTGATGAAATGACTAAAAGATCAATTCCAGATACTTTTGTCGACACAGTGGATGTCATTTCAATGGACTACCGCCCTAATGGACGCACCTCTGTGTTTATTTCCCGCAGCGACCATCATTGACATTCTTGTTTGTCCCTTCATATCCGTGCCAGTTTCCATGACAACATGACTTCACTCTCCCATCTTCTGCCACCGTGCATTCTTTTGACCTTCCATCGCTCCTTTCATTTTACTAACCACCACCCCCCCTTTAAAAAAAAGAGAGCGTGAAGAGAAATAGCGGTGCACCAACCTCTTCTCATTCCCCGACTCTAATTGGTGCTCACCGCATACCGGCGGGAAAAGTGATGGATGCACATAAACTTGATGACATGTTTATGATGACAATCAAATCTGCCTGCGGGCCATCTTCATCCTTCTCTGGCGTCTATGGTATAAGACACGATTGAATGAATAGAAATGCAATGAATCTGTTCTCGCCAGAACACTGCATGTTTTTCCTTGAACGCTTATTTTTCACAACATTGCACTCCACAGTGTCGCGCCATGATGAAAGCCTGGAGCTGCCGCGTAAAAATATTTTGAGTTGCGAATATGTTCAAACGTATTCGAAGGAGCATTTTAACATATTTAAACATGTTTGAACATAGTCGGTATATGTTCCAATGCAGTGGCGGGCCGTGGATTTTATCGCTCGGCCTTCAGTAGTGCTATATCTGGACCAATTCCTTTCATCTTCCTTTTTTACTATGCTTAGAATATCTTGGTTTTCTATCCTTTCACCCCCCTCCCCCACCCGCCCTTTTAAATTGCTGCGGTGGACTGCAAATTTCCCCATTGTGGGACGGTTAAAGGTTTTTCTTCTTCCTTTTCATAACTTTGCTGCTGTGAAATGTCAATTTCTCCGCTACGAGACTAATAAAGGGAAATCCAATCAAATCCAGACTGAAAAAAAGTGTGGTTTACTACAAAATCTGTAGAGGGTACCATTAGCCAGGAAATAACTGACCAACCTTTATTAATGATGTCCATTTATTCTTGAAAAGTCCGTCTTAAAAATGGCTTAAACAGTAAATCTCCAACCAAATCCATTTCCTCTCCCCCTTCAGCCATTGTAGGTTGACAAAATCGCAATTATATCAACAAAATATATCTGCTTATGCAGTTCGCTACCGATCAGTATGCTAAGCTCAGGCAACGATGCTCGTTACTAGCGCTTGCGATCAGAGCAGTTTTCGCAAAATATGATTGGATAATGACTAGCCAATGATAGGTTGAAAACTATGATTGATGAAGTGAGTAGCCAATCTTATTTTGCAAAAAGGCGTTGTACCCCTTTTGGGTTCTTCTATTCATTTCGGCTTTTTCCTTCAAGGGGTCGCCATCGCGAATCAGTGTCCTCCTTCTTCAGCGGTTTGAGTCACATGTTTTTTTGGCCAAACTTTTACGTCGGATGCCCTTCCTGACACTGGCTAGTGTCCCCTTGTGGCTACAGAACAAGAAACTCTATGAACTTAACAAAGATGAAGATGCTCAGTAAATGGCTCCCAAACACAAAATGGTCATCGGCACAGCAGCATTCAAGCAAAACAAAACTAGACTCACCATTTGAGTTGCCAACTTGAAATTTGATTGGTTAGAGCAACAGTTTGATCGACGCATTTGATGCGACAAGGCCAACAGAACTGATTGTGAAGGGGGTCCAGGTAGATTTCTGACCCTGGTAACAAATGATGGCTGAAATGTGATTGGTTAAGCGCATAAATATGAAAACACACATCTGGAAGCAGCGAAACAGGGTAAAAGAAAGCTGAAAGGAAGCTGAAAGACAATTTGGAATTATTTAATAAGAATTCATGGACAAAACATAATTAACATCAGTCCGTGATTTAGATATTTCTAAGCCAGCAGAGAAGGCCTTGCAGGCCTTGAAAGTCCGCCACTGTTCTAATGTATTCGCAAGTCCCGGTACTTGCGCTAAATACTACAAGCGTAACATTTTCCCCATAATGCCGAAGGGTATTTACTTGACATCTGCGCGTAAAAAACACATTTTTTTTTAATCGTTAGCATTTGACTCACATTACACAAAAATATTTTGGAAATTAGTATAAATTTTTTATTTGTAACATTATTGTTTTATTATGGCTGTAGGGTATGATGTATGTTTGGCATTTTTCCCCATAATGCCACTGGGCATTGACTTGCCCCATACAATAAATCATGCACTTCAGTCATAATAAAACCATAAAAATATGATTAAACAATGTTCATATATTTAATTTTCACACACATTGGTGCGATGCTGGCCCAATTTAAGAAACAATAGAACCTAAACTCCCCTCAGCTTGTCAGCGTGGCAGTAATATTGGCCATTCTTCTCAGAGGATAATGAAGATATGCAGGAGGGTGTATATATATCATCTGTCTACATGTGTTGCCTCACTGTGTTCAGATATCTGCTGCTACACTGTCACAGAAATGTTAATTATTATCCCGTGTGCCGATGAATCTTCTGTAAATTAGAATTAAGGTACAGGTTTCATTTATTGGCTTAATTTGAAGGTAACTTGTGTGTGTGTGGGGGGGGGGGGGGTGCACTGTGGGATCCAGTTCCACTCAGTGTCGGTGTGGATGTAGGTGTGCATGGTGGTTTGGCTGCACATGTCCCCTGCAACTGACTGGCGACCAGTTCAGGGTGTCGTCCTCCGCACTCTGCCTGAAGTCCGCTGATATCAATGCTGAAATGCTGCTTGTAACATCGGTGGAGTCACTGGCTCACCAAGCAGCGCTTATATCTCAATTCAAATGAAATAATAGTTCAAATAGCAGCCCCTATCATGTACTATCTGAAGGGGGGAAATTACAACTGAATCAATTTATGTATGTATACAGTTTGTTTTGTCTTGTGGTTGTGTGTGACTGCACTGCATCACAACAACAGCTGGTTCTAATATTTTTTTACTTTCAGGATGATGCAGCACAGACCTCTAGAACCGCAATAATAATAAACAACACATTTTAACATCATGACTTCAATGAGAGTGTCAATCAGAAGTGTGGAATATTATCACAACTGTTGCTCCATTGTAGGCTGGAGATGATTGACATACTGTATCAACAAGGGACCATTTACAGCTCGCACTGTTCTTTAATCCGGATGACCAAAAATGTACATCCTATAATGTCCTGTAATTTCTTTTTGCATCAATTTACAACTGTTTACCCCATGCCAGTGACGTATAGTGACAAAGAGAACATTGAAATGCTCTTCCACTAGATGGCAGGAGGTACAATTAACCTGGCCGGGGTACACCCACCTGTTGCCACACAGAGCAAAATAATTCCATTTGATGTTTAACTAAACACACTGAAGTGCATTCACGAAGTCCTTGAAGAGAGGTTATTTTTATTTCATCAGACTGATTTTCTTCTGACGTTTTTATTTGGTGACGTGCCGTGGTATTTTCCATGTGTGCTTTAGTTCAAGATTGCAAAAGTATTTCCTTTTGTAGTTTCCCTTTTTCTTTTCCTGTTTATGTATGTATTTATTAATTTATTTAACCGTGCGGTGTATGGGTGTACCTAATGAAGTGTCCAGAGAGTGTCACTGTTGGAAGTCCACCCCGTGTCACTAGTCCGTGACTTACGGATCCCCGTGTGGACATTCGCGTGATTGTGTACTGGAAGACACGAACAGCGGCGAAACGACGCGTCTTCGGATTTCAACCCAAACTTCCAGCCAGACGTGCCAAGCCGCGCTTTGCTAGCTGAAGGCTCCGTGGTGGGCGAGACTCTAGTGTCCCCCCACCCCCTCCCTATCCCCAGCCGCCCTCGACTCCAGCTAGCTGGGAAGCGGCTGTGGCTGTGACGCGGGCCGGCTCACGGAGCACTGTCGGCGGCTTCCACCCCCGGGGAATGTCGGCCCCTGACGTCGGCCTCCTCCTCCTCGGGTGTCACTCATCAGCCAAATGGGGTAGAGTACGCCGCATGTTTTACCACTAACTGTTGCACACACACGCGCGGACACAGGCACGCACACCTGTCTTTATTAATGAAAACTTTGCTCGTGTGGGCTAAATTTAATTAAACGTTTGATGGTGGTTAAGGAAAAAGTTTAGTGTTGCGAGTGCAGACGTCAATTAGCATGCTAGCCAAGTTAGCATCTGACGCATCCAGTTCGCCAGAGTGGGCTTCCGTGGCATCAGCCGTCGTTCCTCGAGAAAAGCCCCATACTCCCCCCTCGGGGAACGGAAGGGGCACTCAGCCGATTTCCACGCCTAGATCGGCGCATGGCATGTACCACACCATGGTTCGCAACCGCTACTTCGTAGTCTCCCGTCGGTGGCTAATTGGGCAGCCGGCGGAAGCGGAGGTGAAGCTTCGCCTAGCCGCGTGTAGTGACAGGCGGCTGACACTTCACTCACAGCCGGTGTGGGGCATACGTCGACTTGGCATAATATCCTTCACACCATTACACATTGTGACATTTTTAACGTGACGTTTAATTTATTTCACTTTTTGGTGGCGCAAATAATTAGTCTTGCCCAAAATATTCCACGCATCTTGGCGAGTAAGAACCGGTGTGGCGTGTTTGCTCGTCCGGTTCCTGGCTGGTTTTACCCGCCATGCGAACCAGTGCGTGCCTCATCGACAACGACAACAAGCCAGCAACAGCCTGTTGCATGTATGGTTGCCATAACGTTGCTGCTGCTGCAACGGCTTGAAGTGCACAGTACGCACAGGAACACAGACTGCGTGTTGGAGCTACCATATCCCGGCTAGCTATATTTAGCCCACTAACAGAGTTTGCAACTTGATCCGAATTGTCTTGCACAGCCCGGAGGCGGGCTGTGCATTTGCTACTTGGTCTTCAGTGGGGACTTACACGAATTAATCCACATTTTAATACCACCACTATCATGTTGCAATTAAAAAAACCATCAACAAAAACAAGTATAACAGCACATAAGTGTCCATTGCCCCCAGATCAGTTCAGAATAAAAATAAATAATACTGGGTCAATACAATAAAAAACATAATTATGATGATGAGAAGCGATACACCATATTGGGCTCCTACTTCTTTAATTAAAGGTATCCTTTACTAATAGAGTTTGCTGGTACCAACCATCAATACCTAAGAGAGATTTTTTTTAATAAATATAATATGACAGTTTGGCACTTAATTTATCTTATAATTAAATCACATCCGTAGATATGAAAAAAAATACTGTAGTGAACAATTACCTGGCTCAATGCGAGGGCCACTGTTTCCGATGAGGATTGACCACAATGCCCACTTTAATTTTTGATTCCGAATGATTTATATTTTTGGGCCACAGCCCACAGGAGAAGCAATGTCCATGATAAAGGTTTTGTTATTAACAGTGACCCGATCTCTCGTGGCTAGTATGGGCAACCATTGTCAGACATTCGCCTACCAATATGTATTGTATTGTATTGTATTGTATTGTATTGTATTGTATTGTATTGTATTGTACCTAACAGACGCTGTCTTGAGCAGACTAGCACAAATTTATAAATGGTGGTGAACAATTTAGTAATAATAACAATAATAATAACAACAACAACAACAATAATAATAATAATAATAATAATAATAATAATAATAATAATAATAATAATAATAGGCGGCCCGGTAGTCGAGTGGTTAGCACACTGGCTTCACAGTGCAGAGGTCGCCGGTTCGTGTCCCGGTCCGGCCTCCCTGTGTGGAGTTTGCATGTTCTCCCCGGACCCGCGTGGGTTTTACATTTCCGTATGTCTTTGTGTGCCCTGCGATTGGCTGGCAACCAATTCACGGTGTCCCCCGCCTCGTGCCTGAAGACAGCTGAGATAGGCTCCAGCAACCCCCGCGACCCTAATGAGGAATAAGCGGTGCGGAAAATGAGATGAGATGATAATAATAATAATAATAATAATAATAATAAATTTCATTTAAAAGCACATTTAAAAACACGAGTGGTCAATTTCAATTTGATAACTGTCTCTCAACTCATTCACTGCCAGGCGATGGGCAAAAATGTGTCCACTCCAGTGCCAAGGTTTTTGACATTTTCACTCAAAGTGCAGGACCCACAGAATATTGAGTTTTTGTACTACATAAACATTCAATTCGGCGTAAGAAATCTTCTACCCTCTTCTTTCATCAGAAAAAAAGAGTTAATTCCTAATTTATATGGGTCTGGAGTTATCTGAGCTTGAAATGGGGGCGACTGTAAAAAATACAATATAATACATACATATTGATTTATATCACATTTTAACAACAGCTGAAGCTGTAACAAAGCGCTAACATGGACAAAAGGTAAAGGCTGCCCCCTCGTGGAAGGGAAAACATTGCCAGAGGTCTGACCAGCGCTTTATCGGCACCCCCCCTCCCCCCCGCAAGGAAAACCAAAACTCGAAAAAAAAAATTGCAATGGCGCCCCACATTATGCTTTTGAATTCCTGAACAAGTTCAGGAATGGCAGTGAATGACTTAATGATTAACCAACTATCAAAATAATTTTTTCTCATGCAAATTAGTTATCCGGCATTGTTAGCGGCATCGCTCCTCAGGACCGAAGTTGTGCCATCTCGCTGTTATTGTTGTTGTTGTGCCGATATTGCCGTGTGACCATCTGCTCTCTGGTGTCGCACGACGCGTTCCGCCGAACGGAAATGCAATTCTCCAGCTGTGGAAGCAGACGGCTGCCTGCTAGCTCATCAAATTAGCGGTGGCAATGGGAGTGAGAAGTGTTCATCCCGAAAGCCGATAATTAAAAAAAAAAAAAGGAACATGTTTGTAAAGCAGAGTGCTAGGTTTATTTTCTTCCAGTCAGCCCTCTCGCTGTCAGTGATGAGGTTGCATTTTCATACATTCCCCTGCTCTAATTGGCAGGCTTCCAAGCATGCTTTACAAAGGATGTGACCGTTGACCCGCCGCGCAAAAATCAACCGCTACTTCCTCGTTTCGGAAGAGAGGCTTCGGCTTGAGCCTGGGACACGTGTAACCAGTTTGGGAGACCCCACCAACCCCACCCCTCTCCAAACATCACCGTGTGTTGACTGCTCTTTCTCTGCGTAACCCAACCCATCCATCCAACCATCCATTTTGAACCTGAAGAGGGTCGAGGTGGTCCCTGCAGCCTATAACCTAACCTCAGTTGTTAAATGAAAAAAAAAATCAACTATTTGCTGGTTTTGTGTTCCAAAATGCCGCAAGAAGACGTGAAAGTCCTCATAAAGTCGTAATTTCTATGAATGACTCATCGTTTTCTAAATAAGAAAAACTATTCTTTTCGTCGCCCGATTGTCAAGTGGTTAGCGCGCCGACTTCCCAGTGCAGAGGTTCAAGACCAGGTCCGGCCTCCCTGTGTGGAGTTTGCATGTTCTCTCAGCGTCTGCGTGGGTTTTCTCCAGGTCCTCTGGTTTACTTCCACATTCCAAAAACATGCAAGGCAGGCTGATTTAATGCTCCAAATTGTCCCTATGTGCGAGTGTCAGCCCGGATGGTTGTTTTTCTGTGTGTGTCCTGTGATTGGCTTACAACCAATTCAATGTGTCCCCCGCCTAGTGCCCAAAGACGGCTCGGATAGGCTCCAGCACCCCCCTAATTAGGATGAAGCGGTCTGGAAGATGGATGGAAGGATGGATTATTCTCTTGTGTGAAAGATGGAAAGCTCCCTCTCGCCTTTGATTGATTCGTTGACCAAGCGGAGTGTCGCCACACTTGAGTCCGCATCATCTTCCATCTCGTTCTACGTGTTTGTTGTTGTCTCCTGACATAATGTGTGTTTTGCGGCTGCCTGGCGCATTTGGAGCGTGTCAGAGGATGGTGCGCGAGGTTACCTCAGGTCACCGGGCCATGAGAACAGATGTTGTTCCAATGACACAGTCGTCTACTTTATCAGTTCCATCCTTGGTAAATTACTCGGCCCGCCGCTTTCGTCTACCAAGCCCCCATTCCTGTGCTTTTGTCGGTCGGGGGTTTACAACGTCGGTTATGGCGTGAACAACGTTAGCAAAGAGCTTTCGCGTTATAGGCTGTTTGCTGGTTGCCGTGGCAACACAAAAAATGGACGCTCGGTCAGTAAGTCCAGGGTTTGCGATAGGCGGATGGCTGCAACGTTATCGTTATCTCGGTGGTGAAGGGGGTGGGGGATGGGGTCAAAAGCATGAACGTCATGCAAGCACATACTGCTCCCTTCGCTTTCCTATCGGCAGGTTGCAACTTGCCCGAGACATTACTAGTCCTAAATGTTACACAACGACACCACCGCTGACCAAATAAATACGTTTTGACAAAAGACGCTCAAGATGCTGGGCAGTTATATTTCTGCTCTTCTTTCCGGTGATATTTTTGAACCCCCGATGTAACCTCTCATCATTGTGGCTCCCTCTCGCTGACATGTTTTTGGCTTCTTCTCCAAGAGTGTAAAAGTTGGCGCAGACTTAGTTGCTGGTTTGCTGTCAAAGCAGCAAAACGCTGCAGAGCTTGCATGTCAATCACTGGAAAACTCATCATGCGGACAGGAACATTTGGCGTGGACGTCTTGAGTGTAAAAAATAGAACTATCAATCAAAATATATTTCGTTGCGTCAACATTTTTGTACTTAAGAAAAAGCACAGTGTCCACTTACATCACCACAAGGATTAATCACACAGATTAAGTCCGGCTCAAAAATTTCCACTGGGTGGAGGGGGGGGGGCACTTTGTGGTTTTGTGTCGTCAAGGGTCATGCATGTTGTTTTGGACCCTTACTTATTTCCACCCCCCACCCCCCGGAGCCCATGTTTGGTAACGGACTGATTCTTTTCGGGGAAAAAAACGCGAAAACCTCCCTCATCTATGCGCTTGTGCGTCATTCTTTAGCAAGTGCGTTTATTTGTTTCCGTGTTCCAGACAGTCTCCGCATCGAGTAATCATATCCCGGGGGTTCCATATATAGTGAGGACCGCACCACCGCTTTTGGTGATGCAAACCCAGAAGGAATTTTCAGGTCTTAACCTTATTTAATTGAAATAACTGCTTTGGTGCCACCTTGTGGCTGTTACTAACCTTTTTTTGAGTGGGTGTTAATTACTGGCACACTTCCACAATTAGCCGCAGGGCTCCCCAGAGTTCGCACTTCCTTATTTGAGGCTAATTTAAAGCTCAGATGTGATTGTGATGTACCCTAATCGTTATCATCTACTCAAAAGCTGTGCTGATCTCAGAACCAAAGTGACACAACGCTGCTACCTACAGGTATCTGTTAGCCATAACAGCCAGAATTTTGACAGACAATCTCGGCGAGACCCCCCCTTACATAACTCTCCGTCCTAAGAGCAAACAGGCATTTTTTCTTTTCACTTTTTACGACCCTGATATGGATGAACGAAGCGGCTTGCGTCATCTTGTTGACGCCGCCGGCCTCGACAGACTCGCCTTGAAGCGAGCGTCTGCTTGCAATCATGCAGGTCGGGCCCAGATAGGCCCAATCTCATCTCGGCTGTCTAATTGGAGGCTGGCCGCCCATCGTGTGAGGAGTCTGACCCCCCTTCTTTGTACCCCCCACCATGCAATGCACAAAGCCGATGAGTCACATTTGTCAACAGGAGCGACGTCTGACCAGCCCCGCTAGGTTAATGAGTAATGAGGTCCTGGCGTACAAAGCGTGTTCCTGCTCTTGACTTTAGTTGGTTATTTAATGACTAATGGTGCTATTATGTCACTGTTTTGGGGAGATTTAATACTGGGTGGCATGGGGACACCGAACAAAAATATTTTATTTGCACATTCGAGTCTAAACTAATTTTTATTTTCAAAATGAACTATTTGCACAGCTTGCTCTTCGGAGACAAATCCCACTTTTCGTAATATGCGGCGAATGACTCAGAAGTAAAATGAGCCTTCAGTACTTGCAAATAATCTCCCTGCATCCATTTCCAACATCCAACACTTGTACATACTGTATTACAAAAAACATTTTGACTATGTTTACATTTAGATTTATTATCTGTTTTCATCTCCTACTTTCTCCCTTTCATAATTTTTGCGGCTGTAAATTCAGAATTTCTCCGTTACGAGAGAAATGAAGGCTTTCTGATCTTTTCTTATCAAACTACACTCAGTGTAAGGGTAAGTTAAAAACATTTGTTCTTGTTTTTCCGGTCTGTCAAAATGTACTTAAAACCAGTCCGTGGCAAAAAAAACCTTTTCATGGTTTATGTTGTTCATTTTTTATGCCAATCTGCAGTGTGCAAAAGTTCATGTGACTAGTTTGGAGGTTGCGGTTGTGGTTGACCTTGTTTGTCAAAGAATAAAATCATCCTCGACATAAAGTGTGTGTGTTGCTCAAAGGTTTGAACCATTTGGATCTTTGGAATCAGCAATACGGTTTTGAGGTCATTTCCACTTTTCCTGGAGATGATTTTTACTAGTATGGTTCATTGTATCCTGCCTTCACTTGGTTCTGTATGACAGAAAGAGGCAAATAAATATCTCGAGCATTTTTGCTCTTATGGGGTCATGTGTTCAAATGGGCTCAAAGCAAAACGCGTAATGCGTCAGGCATGCTTGTTTTGTGAGGCGGGTGAGTCCGGTATCGCGACACAAAGTGTTGCGGAATGTGCGGTAAAGATCTTGTGGACCCAGAATGCTGCAGAGCGACTTGGACTGCGACAAACTACAAAACCCCCAACCCATCTAACTCTAAATACAACAATTCTGCAGTCTCACTATTAAAGCGGCACCATGGTGACTGCACGAGGCCTTTGGTTCTCTTATCACTGTTCTTCTTTGTCGTCTGCCTCCCTCGTGGCGTCCATGTTTACACTGAGGCTGAGAAGCACGGCAATGATTGTCGAAATGACTCACCGTGGTGCTCTCTCTCTCTCTCCTTCTGTCCAGGTGTGAGTGTGGCAACTGAAGCATGAAGCGGGAGAGTAGCAATGGCGACGTCAGGCCTCATCTGCAACCAGAGTGATTACAATAATTGACAGGTTGGCTATAATGATTTTTTTCATGGCAATGTTGATATTTTTTGACAAGTCACTTCATTGGGAACAGCTGTACAATCATCCATACATTGCTTCTGACATTTTATTTATTTGTGCATTTATTTATTTTTATTTATTCATTTAGTCATTAATTTATTTATGTATTTGTTTATTTGTTGTGTGTTTCTTTGTTTCTTTGTTAATCTGACTTATTTTGCGGATGATTCCTTGTTTTGTCATTTTGCCCCAATTCGTTCTCCTCAACACGTGACCGCTGATTGACATAGCCGTACGTTTTAGTCCTGAGGGGAAATTTCATAAACACAACTGGCTGAAGTTGCACAACCGTGTTTCTCCAGTGAAGTAAAAAAAAAAATGCTTATTTAATTTGATATAGCCTTGCTGCCATGCGAATGAACACATTCTAATCCCTCCATCATTTGGTTAAGATAGAGGGCAAATCCACAAAACCATTGTGCACTTGGGATACAATACAATACATTAGATATTGATTTATATAGCACTTTAACAACAGCTGAAACTGAAACTTTGCAAATAATACAAAAATATTTTTAGATGACTTGCCGATGGTCTCACCCCGCTGAAATTTAGCCAGTTAACAGCCACACAGCTTGTCATTCACTGACTTCCATGTCACTCATCGGGCCCCACACACATTCAACATCCAAATAAAGATTTTGTGAAAAAGGCTGCCATGATCAAAGTCTAAAATAATGACTTTATTTGTCATGTCATTTCTCCTTTAGTGTTGCCTGATCGCCATGTGACCTCCGGCCGACATCATCTCCACACCTCTCCTCAGCCTAATTCAGCTGCCAATCAAATGCACACAAACAATAAACTGGCCAATCATGGCAAGCAAGGTTACCGGTGACGGGCGATCTCAAATGGCCACCGTAAACCTGCAGGCTCAGCAGCAGCAGCAGCAGCAACAGGGAGCCACTGGTCACCTGGCCCCCAAGAGCCGCGTCAGTGCCGGGGGTCATGCCGTCAACAAGAGCAACCCCGGGCCAAAGGCCGCCGGTCAACCGGCGAACAGCGTCGGCGGAATGCTCAAAACCAAAAGCAAGCGGGAGAGGAGCGTGTCTGTGGACTCTGGAGAAACACGAAACACTGCTCCTAAAACTCTGGAGGCTGATGCCAAAGCAGGTAAGGCATTTTTTTTATATTTGCATACAATTTACAAACATTCGAGTCACGAACAATGGTACATACGAACATTTTTGTAGTAACATATGTAGTATTCTCTCCAGTTGTACATGTACATATCTTTAGAGCATATATTTTATTACATGTTTATTTTTCAGTAGAAACAGACAGGGGACTGTACTTATCCAAGCCTTAAACATACTTGTATAACCCTTAGACATACTTATCTAAGCCTTAAACATACATTCCATCGAAAATATAGCACTGAAGAAACTTACGAACAAATTCACCTTACGAACGACTGTTCGGAATGTATCTCGTTCGTAAATTGGGGAGCGTGTGTACCACAAAGTATGATCCCAAAACAGCGGTAATTTTACATTACTCTTAAAAATTATTGGCTTGTAATTTTTTTTGTAATTAGAAAGACAACAATAAAAAACAAAAATGGATAGAAAAAAATATATATAAACATTCCTGTATGTTTTTTTACTGCAATTGTTTGTATTAAAGAAAACATATTTTAAACTTTGCGAGTAAGCCTCGGAACACCACATTTCAGTTAATTTATATCATACACATCCTCACACCAAGTTGTGAATGTTATTTGGTCATAACACATGAACTGTTTGAAATTGTGAGGAAAAAAAAGAAACATCAAATCCGCCTTCAAGAGTGCCAAAGGTCTCCATTTTGCCTCCACTATCCGTTTTAATCAAGCAAAAAACCATAGATGACATGCCTACTTCACCTCCACCACGGCAGGAAGTGAGCGTAATAGCACAGAAAATGCCCCGACCTTTCAGCGAAGCGGCAGAATTTCCTCCCTCCACTCCCCCAAGGCTTCTGATAGCGGCAATGACGTGTTTCACATAAAAGGCGTCGTGTCCTTTCTTACAAGGTCACGAGTCTGTGTGAGTTCCCCTGGTTGAAAAATATGAGTACTCGTTGCTATGGGTGGGGGGGCCACATGTAACTCCGTGTACACCAGTAAAATGCTTCAAATGAGATCAATCCTTTTCTGGATCGCTTTCGCACATACAGATGTGTCTTAAGATAGGAGTTTCGCTAGCTCAACCATTCTTGGACCGTCGTGAAGAAAAACACTTGCACCGCAAATCTCTTTACATTTAAATGAACCCTACCAACAAATGTAAAATAACACTATAATATTGTACTTTATAAAAATGTACAAGCATGACAAATAGAATGTGAAGGAAAAAATGCAATGTTATTTGCTTATGGTGTCATGAACTCAAGGATGAATTGATGACAGCTTTGCTGCTGTGAAATGTAAATTTCTCCACTGTGAGACTAATAAATGCATATCCAATCCAATCCAATCCAATGACAAATCGAATAACATACCACTAATATACAGCACTTGCTTTTTCATTGCCTCTACCACAGCTCGTGATTTTTGGAGCTGTCTCAGCGACTGTCGAAATAAAATGAAGCACATCACTATACTGCAAAAAAAAGAGAGAAGGCCAATGACCAAGACAAACACATTGGCTCAATGACTTTACAGCGAAAAAAGAATCCCGTTGCCATTGGCAACATAACACTGGCAGGAAAGCAAGCTATCACTGGCGTTTAATTGGCAGGGGCTCTCTCTGCTGTCTTTTGTTTGTATTGCACCTGGAATTTTAAGAATCCTCAAATTAATAATAATACATTTCATTTTCAAGCGCCTTTCAAAACTCTCAAGGACACTTTACAGTCAATTCACACATTTATAAATACAGTAATGGTAAGAAATGTATGAAAAATCCAATACAAAGAAAAACTCCTCACCCTTTGAAAATTATGAACGCAAACAAAAGATTGTTTGCGGCGTCACGCTGTTTATGACACTATTTCGTGATAAGAGAATAATGACTATCGAGTTGCCGCAATCAAAAGATTGTGGGCTCTTTTTCCCCCAAAAAAGTATGTAGGCTTTTTTTCTGTTCAGGAAAATTGACAACTGTTTATTTTCTTCAGCATTTAAAGTGGGACACTTTGTACACACTGGTTACCGTATTTTCCAGTGTATAAGGCGCACCCAAAAGCCTTGATTTTCTTCCAAAGATGACACTGCGCCTTATATGCTAGTGCACCTTATATGTGAAGTAATATTGAGCCACAACAGGTCTCGTAACAACTGTCAGCAGCCGCTGACTGCATTTCCCCCTGTAGAAGAAGTAGTGCATAACCCCACCCTCTACTGTAGCGTGGAAAACTTTTGAAAATACACCATTAATTGTGGGTGTGCCTTATACTCCGATGCGCCTTATACACTGAAACATACTCCTATGCTCCATAGCTCCTATGTTTTGCTTTTCTACTTTCATTTCTTTCATAACTTTGCTGCTGTGAAATGTAAATTTCTCCACTGTGAGTCTAATAAAGGCGAATCCAATCCAATCCAATCCATACGATGCATTTCACCAGCATAGGATGAATATCTTTGGCATCAGAGTTTCTCTGAGTGAGAAAGTTTGAAGACAATATTCCCACATCTTTTTCTGTATGGGTGTTGAAGAGGCTGTGACACGCAGTAAGCGTCGTTGCGTCCTGGAGAAGAAGCAGCCGTACAGTGGAGATGAGTGGTGCTCCGGACCTGATACGGAGGATGACGAAGACAGGCCACATTCGACGACACAAAGTGAGTCAGGAATCACCAATATTTCATTTGGACTTAACTCATTCACTGCCAGATGTGCAAAAATGTGTCCACTCCATTGCCAGGGTTTTTGTCATCATCAGTTGAATTCTAGGACCCACAGATTATTGAGTTTTAGCACTACATAAGCATTCAATGCAGAGTTAGAAACTTTAGACTCTCTTCTTTCATCAGAAAATAAGAGTTAATTCCTAAATTATATGGGTCTGGAGTTATATGAGCTTGAAATGAGGGTGGCTGTCCAAAATACAATGCAATACATACGTATTAGTTTATATAGTGCTTTAACAACAGCTGAAGCTTGAACAAAGCGCTAACATGGACAAAAGGTAAATGCTGCCCCTTGTGGAAGGGACAAAACATTTCCAGAGGTCTGGTTAGCACTGTATTCTCACCCAAGCAAGAAACAACAAAACCCGAACATCTTCGGGAATGGCGCGCTGCGTCATATACAGTAAAGTCTCGTTATATCGATATTCAAGGGAGTCCGAAAAAATATCGATATAACCGGGACTATCGATATATCCGACCCTGTTTGCATGTAATTTTCTCTGTGCGTGCATAGAAATAGTATCGATATAACCGGGACTATCGATATATCCGATATCGATATAACGAGACTTTACTGTATTTAATTCTCGAATAAATTTGTGAATGGCAGTGAATGAATTAATGGAAAAAAAAAATCATCATTCAGGAGCGTCATTTTATATTTAGTTGGTGTGATTTTGTGACTGCAGTGGTGCGGCTCAATCTGACAAAAAAACATCCGCCAAATAATTTTTTGCACCATTTTTTCCCCATGTTTTTGGTTTGTGGATGCACTCCTCCTTGAATCAATGTTGTGTTTTTTATCATTTATCATTGTATACACTTGTGTATTTTGAATCGTTAGGATATTGCTCCAAAGTGTTTTTTTTCAAGGGGAACGAGTACTGCCGGGACCCAGGCAGGGGCAGCCTGATCATCCACCTGCGGTGTCCGTCGGGTCGAGGCCTGCAATGGCTTGTGGACCTGGACCTGGACCTGTACTGAAGCCAGGTCCACTTGCACCTCAGTCCTCGCAGCAGTTGTTGTACGTCTTCACCACCACAATGGCCAACAGGTAAGCCGCCATTCCCAGACGTAAAAGCACATACATTCCGATTCATTCTTCGACATTTTGCATCAACAGTGCTGCGGAGGCAGTAATGAAGGGAAAGATGGAGTCCATTCTTCAGTTTCACCAGCAAAATGTTCCACAAACTAAGCTAGAGCAGGTGAGTCAATGACAAATCAATCAGATACAGTTGTAATTTCAAATACAGTGAGACCTCAGCTTACGAACACCTTACCTTGCGAACTTTTCGTTTTACGAACGTCAAATTTATGAAAATTAAACCTTGTTGTGATGCCTCAGTTTCATAAGATCTTACAAGTCTGAAAGCAACAGGTGTCAATTAAGAGCCATCAACGACCATCACAAATGTAAATAAAGTGACTTTATTATATAGTGACTAGAAGGTTTCTTCAGCCGTCATCTGTACTTTTTCAACTTCGCTTCGTCACCGTTCGCTGACAGAGCCTCTTGGATAGGAGGCGAAATGTCCGACACCTTCAAAAAAGTACAGATGACCCCTGACGTCTGCGTTTCCCATCGATGGACCACTCCTGTACGACTGAGAGCTTACACAGATGTATTATACAGTGCAGTGTATTTCTTTCATTACAATACAATAGCACATTTATTATACAGTAAAGTCTCGTTATATCGATATTCAAGGGAGTACGAAAAAATATCGATATAACCGGGACTATCGATATATCCGACCCTGTTTGCATGTAATTTTCTCCGTGCGTGCATAGAAATAGTATCGATATAACCGGGACTATCGATATATCCGATATCGATATAACGAGACTTTACTGTACATCGAATAAGGTATGTTGTGTGTAGTTTTAAGGCTTATTTAGTTGAAAATTATATTTTATGGAGACCTGGGAACGGATTATTCTCATTTTAATGGCTTCCTATGGGAATTGTTTTTGGGGGATACACACTTTTCGCCTTACACACTCTGTCTGGGAACCAATTAAGTTCGTAAGCCAAGGTCTCACTGTACCTGTGTTGGACAAAGTATTTAAAGGTTTGAAAAGAAAGTTTCTGATGCAACCTTTTGGGCCTCATTCTTGTAAAACGTCATAAAACATCCGGTATTTGAGGAAGCAATCATCAATGAAAGATTATTTCTTTTCGTTGGAAACAGGTTCCCGCACTGTCGAGTAACACGGAGAAGATGAACTCGAGTGCCTCTCCGAGCGGAGGCACCCCCAAACTTAAAAGCGGAACCCCGCGACCCAACTCAGCAGGAAGCGGCCCCCCCTCGCTTGCGTTGGAAACGCAGACGTCAGGGGACCACCCGGACAATGATTCCCCACGGAACAGACATGGCGGGCTGTCCGTTAGTAACTCAATTCTCTGCCGTAGACCCGAGGGAGATGGCAGTAACACCTCTTTAGACACCGTCTCAGGAACCGCACATGGTGAGTGTCTTCCCATAGCTAGTTTGTCTCCATCGGGGAGTCCATCCATCTTGTCTGCGCATTTACAAAGCGGCACGGGACATCGAAGCGGCCCCCGGAACGCAGGCGGGCTTTCCAAGGAGCAGTTGGAACACAGGGAGCGTTCTTTGCAGACTCTGAGGGACATCGAGAGGCTATTTCTTCACACTGGAGCGAGAGGGAGCCCTCATGGCGACACGGGGGGTTCCAACAGTAACCTGACAAACAATGCTTCCAATGTAATGAACAACAGCGGTGGCAATCGAGGCGCTGTTCTTGAGGACGGCGAAAACGGTGCAAACACTGGCGATTGCAGCAACGGTAGCGTGGCGTTGTCAATGTTGGCTACTCTGAAGAAATTTGAAGAACCGCTGCAGTCCATAATTTCACAAACGCAGTCACTCAGCGCTGCCGCGCACAGCCCTGAAATGGACCCTCACCATAATCTCCAACAGCACCCTCATCATCAGCTCTCTTCACACAGCTTGGACATGGGCCCCTTACTTGGACCAGAGGGGCTGACCCAAGAGCAAATTGCGTGGCGGAAACTCCAAGAGGAGTACTACCAGGAGAAACGACGGCAACAGGAAATGCAAAATCCCCAGCACTTTAGGATGATGACGGAAATGGGCTTGCACCGAGGTCCCGTGATGATCAGGGGACCCCCTCCCCCGTATCACAGCAAGCCAGGAGATCACCAGTGGGCTTCTGGAAATATGATGGGAGCAGGCTTGCCTGGAAATGTACGAATGGCGGCCATGCACCAAGAAGTACCTGGACGTTCAAAGTTCCTGGCCCATGTGCAGAGAGGGCCTCCGGGTGGATCGGGGTTTCCTGGCAGTCCGGGGGGGATGTTATCCATCGATGCTCTGGGACCCCAAAGGCCTACCAGACCGGGGATTTGGCTTGATAACATGCCCAACAACATGGACGGTGGAGGTCCATTCCACGGTTGCTATCCTCCTCAACACTTGCAGGATGACCCAGAACTGTTAACTCGTGAGGAATTATTTCGCCTTGCGGAGAAACGGCAGATGCAGGGTCTTCCTCGGTTTGAACTTGACCGGATGATTGCACAGCAGCAACAGGGCAATATGGGATCAAGAATGATGGGAAATCCCGGTGGTCCAGACATCTCCAATTTAGGTATGGGCAGAGGTCCGCCTGCCAACCAAGTGGATCCTATGGACTTTCCCGGTTCACGGGATATGATGGGCTCTCCTGGTGGAGGTCCTCAGATAAGAGACTTAATCGACGCCCCTCTAGGGAGCAACCTGTCAATCAACATGAACCCACAGATGAATATTCAGCAGCAGCATATGACTCTGTCGCAAAAACTCCGAAGGGGCCCAGGAAATGGGGGAACCCTAAGTGACTTCTTCAGCCCCGCGGAGATTGCGAGAATACGATCGTCGCAAGATGAAAGAAGAAATATGGGATTGGTTTCAGGTTCTGATGGACCCTTTCGTTTTCCGACGCCGAGCCCTTTTTCCGGTGGACCGGGTGAAGGGCCATATCCCCAACAGCCTGGTCCCGAGATGTTTGGGCCTGAGCATGAGGCTCGTAATCCGATGGGGAGTACGTCAAGGCTCAGTCATATGCCAATCACCGTAGAGCTCAGGGGACCTGGTCTTGGTCCTCGGCATTCTACCGACCATTCCATCAATGTTCACCCACTGACGAATCCTGCGGTCCAGCATCCACACCAGCTCAATTCCCCATCACTTCATCGAGAGCCACCGGCTCATCTTCCCTCTCCGTCTACTCCGGGCCAGAAGTCGCCTTCAATTATTACCCCCGCAGGGCCCCAGCCTCCTCTTCCCCCTGCTTCTGGCGCGGGAACACCTTGCTCTTCTTCTTCCATGAAATCGCCCCAGATTATGGCGTCTTCAAACCCAGAGTTGCACTCCCCAACTATCTCACCCAGGCGACTTAAGTCCCCAGCTACGGCTCTCGGCTCTCCTGCATGGATGTCTCCGAAAACAGAGCCTTTGAGTCCAGGCGGTCTAACGGGTGTGAGGGCAGCAGGCAATGGAGGAGGTCATTCTGAGACAGGTGCATTCACACACAGAAAAAAACGAATCACACACATCACCTGAATTCGTAATTTGTCCTGTATACTTTTGGTGACTTTTTTTTTTTGCAGGGCGTTCGATACACCCCAGAAATTCCAACTCCACCCCAAGTAGCCAAGCAGGCTTGATGAATCCTAGTATGACATTTGCAACGTCGCCCGATGCCTCCAAAACACAGAATCCATTATCGCTGATCATGTCTCAGATGTCCAAGTATGCCCTGCCTAGTTCCACTCCCCTTTATCATGACGCAATCAAAACAATAGCAACTTCTGATGACGAGATGCTGCCCGATCGACCTCTTCTGCCCGGTGTCAGCATCGGAGGTATGAAAAAAAAGACACAGAAGGATTACATTTTCAATTATAGTGATACCTCGGCTTACAAACGCTTGAGCTAACAAACTTTGCGCTTTGCAAACGTTTAATTCGCAAGAATATAATCTTGGCATACGAACTAATTTTCGGGGAACACACGGAGCGCTACAATGAGTGATATGTCGTTCGCAAACGAGCCAGTTCTTGGAGCTCCTAACAAGGAGCTGAAAATGGCAGCCAGCTTTTTCTTCCTCTATTCCCTGCCCCCAGTCTTCGGTTAAATCCGCACGTGATTGGGCAAGATCCGTGGTTGAGGATGGAGGAGATACACGCAGCAGGACACACGCAGCAGAGTGGGACGGAGGGCTTACAGAAACACACGCCCACACACACACACACACACACACACACACAAGGGAGACAACAGAGCTTGAAACAAAAAAACAAAAGTTAAAAGGTGAGAACATGGATAGAAAACACAGTGAAATTTGGACTCGTTTCAACTTTATTTATAGTTCAAAAGCAGTGTGTAGACTGCAAGGTTAAAATAGCCCATCAATCAGGCTCCACAAATAACCCGCACAAGCCATCTGTATAATTTGAAGAGAACCTACAAGCAAGGGAACCAGCTATTAATGAAGTTTCTAGTGTGTCTGTCTGCATCTGTTGCTGTTGCAATATCACAACTTCTAAGATGTACAACCCAGAGCTCCTTGAGACGCTTTATGCAAAAAGCTATCCATTCCATCAAGCCATCAACGACCATCACAAAGGTAAATGAAACGACTTTATTATACTGTACAGTTTATTTCTTTAATTACAATACCATAGCACATTTATTATACATAAAATAAGGTATATTGTGTGTTGTTTTAAGGCTTATTTAGTCGAAAATTATGTTTTATGGGGGATGGGAACTGATTATTCTCATTTTAATGATTTCCTATGGGAAATTAATGTTTGGAATACACACGTTTCACCTTACACACACTTTCTGGGAACCAATTAAGTTCGGAAGCCAAGGTATTACTGTATGTGGTTTGACTCTTGGAACTTGAACCACTGAAAGAGTCAAAATGTGGAATTTGACAACAAAAATCTAACTAAAAAAATCAATTCAAAATTGGCCAAGGTTTGGGTTTAGGGTTATGGTTCAGATTAGGGGTTAACGGTTAAAAGTTTAAAAGTTAGGTTTGGGGTCTGATTGTACTTGGCAGTAAGGTTAAGATAGTTAGGTTACAGTTATTTTTAGGAATTGAGGTCGGAAGAAATATGCATGGTAGATGACTTGAAGATGACTTGAAGTCTCGGAATGATTGTGAGTGTGAGTTCTCAAGGTGCGGTCTACCTCTCTCTAGACTAGCGGCAGAGGTCTTCGTGCTTACCCTACTCGACTACTCTTGGTTACGGTTCGTTAGATAATCCAAACCCTTCTCATCGTAAAACACTGATTTTCCTTCACCAACAGGAAACTTGGGGAACCCGCCTCCATCCCAAATGTTGGTCTCCCAGAGTTCCATCGGTGCCCAAAGTGACTCTCAAAGCCCCGTCGGAATCCCAAGTCAAGGTCAGCAGCAGCTATCCCATGATGTCTCAGGACCCGTGCTGTGTTCTCCAAACCCACTGGGCCTTCCTGTCATGAGTTCCACCATGATGGTCGGAGGAGGGGATGACCTTGGTCCTTGCAATGTTTCACCGATCTCTCAAAACCAGATGGCAGCTTTTCCCCGTTTGCAACCGTCGTCTCACGTCCGTATACGCTCACCCATCAGCAGAATGTCACAGAATTTCCCTCAGCCCGGCGAGGATCTTCTCCCACCTCCGCAGTTGCACCTGATTGGTAAAGACTCCCATCAACGCCACGCTCATCCCTCTGAGTCCTTTCCAATTCTTGTCATGGGCGATGGTCCGGATCTAAGCGAAGTAATCCGACCGACCCACTCCGGGATTCCTGAGTTCGACCTGTCCCGCATCATTCCGTCTGATAAGCCCAGCAGTACTCTGCAATATTTCCCGAAGAGCGAACCTCACCAGAATCCAAACAAGGGGCTTGGGTCTCAGCCGCCGCCTTCCCAGCAGCTCCTCAAACACTTGTCTTCCTCTGGTCCTCCACACATCTCATCATCCAACCCCCACTTGGCCAATTTACAGAACATGATGGCTGAACAGCAACTGCCGCCTAATCAGGGGCAGGTCGGACTCGGCCACAACATGGCCGTCCTCCAAGGGGACGCCAGGGGTATGGTGTCCGGCACAGACATCGGCCCCGTGTGCCCCCCGGGACACATGTTGGGAAGGACAGGCATGGTTCCCCAGCAACAGCAAGTCTTGATGGCCAACAGTTTTCTTCACCATCCCTCCGGTGCCTACCCGGGAATGATGTCACCTCAACAGCACCAGCACAATTTGATGGCGCGGCAAAACGTGATGATGATGCAGGCCAAGCAGCGCAACATGCCCATCCCGGGAGACCCTTTCGGGCCCCAGAATGCTTTAATGTCCCCTCAGGGTGCCTTAATGGCCCCATCCCACGCACAGACTGCAATGATGGGACCGCAGTCCTTCAGACAGCGGGGGATGTCTCTGGACAGCCCCATTGGTTACGGTCCTGGCGGTATGGCAAACATGCCTTTTTGATCCACCCAACACGGTCTGGACAAGCGTATCGATTATGTTCCTGTTGGAATCCATGTATCATTCGTTCTTTCCGCTTTAATTGGCAGTCAAACGTTGAAAAAAACAAGAAAAGCATTCATTAGTTGTTGACTTTTTTTTTAGTTTAACAAAAAAACAAAGGAATTGATATCCCCCTAAAAGCTTTTGAGTTGCCAATATTAACTTTCATTTCCTTGATGACGAATTTCAAAATTTAAGCCTTCACAGATAATACATTACATAATTTTCCCATGTTATAATATCAGCAACAGATACTGATCATGGTCTGGACATATAAAGTAACAACAAACAAGCCAAGGTATCTTTTTTAAGTCATGCTTGTTACCACATGTCCATTTCTTGAAAATTAAACCAATTTACTACCGTATTTTCTGCACTATAAAAGACTTTGGATTATAAGGTGCACCTTCAACAAATGGCCTATTTAAAAAAAAAAGTCATACAGTGTAGGGTGCACCACATTATGAGCCGCGGGTAATCGAAGTTGCAACTGCGGTTGTCGTTTCGCTATGCATCCACTAGTTAGTGCTATCTTAAAGGACAACCGACATCTCCGGACAAGTTGTGTCCATAACTTGTAAAATCGTTTCAAATGACTTCTACTGAGCGTATTTTACAAAGATTCCACCGCATCAAGCTATATTTTACGTTTTATGACTCGCGCTGAATATTCAGGAAGTCTTGTTTTCGAGTTGATGACGATCCCCACGTGACGTCACGTTTGGAACGCCCCTGACCCAGAAAGCGACACACAATGCATTTTGCGGTACTTTGTTTGGTCTGAAAACTTTGCGTTGATCCGTGTTGATGGCGAAATTAGAAGGAAAACACATAAATAACGCGATGGTCAATTGTTGTGTGTTGCACCAAGACAACTATTTGATATTCGCTGACACAAATTCCAAGCAGACAAATCAGCCCATTTCCAACGGAGTTTGGCGCCATCTTCTGCATTTTCTGGGTGCTACATTTCTGTCCAGATGCCTCAAAATGACAGGGAATATCTTCTTTAATCGATTGCAAACATTTATGCTTTCCTCTTCAGAATTATTTGAATCATATTCATAACTGGATGAGTAACAAGAAAGCATCTTCTCCGAATCTGAAGCCATTGTTTTGATTCCCGAGCAAGACAAGACATCTTGGCGTGACACCACGAACAGGAAACTGGCCACTTCCGGGTTCAATTTAAAGTAGTTTTTGGACACTTTAAGTGATTTTTATTGGTGTTTTGCATTTGACTAAAATATCATCCTGCATGTTTTGGGTATTTTAGATGCTTGTCCTTTAATAATACAATACAGTATAATACAGTACAATGCGGCTGTATTAAATATAGAGCAGTGTTTCTTAAACTTGGGTTCAGTCCTGAACGAACTGAACCCAACAAGGTCAAATGCATATTCGCCGACACATTATTAAAAATGAAAAAAAAGTTATAACAATTGGATTGGATTTGCTTTTATTCGCCTTGCAGTGGAGAAATTTACATTTCACAGCAGCAAAGTGATGAAAGGAATGAAAGTAGAAAAACAAAATACATGAGCTGCTGGAAAGGCAGCCACTCTCGCGGCGCCGTCTTGAAGTCAAAAGAACATACATCCATCCATTTTCCGTACCGCTTATTCCTCAGTAGGGTCGCGGGGGGTGCCAGAGCCTATCCCAGCTGTCTACGGGCACGAGGCGAGGGACACCCTGAATTGGTTGCCAGCCAATCGCAGGGCACACAAAGAAAAACAACAGTCACTCTAACACTCACACCCAGGGAAAATTTGGAGTGTTCAATCTGCCTGCCATGCATGTTTTTGGAATGTGGGAGGAAACCGTATGACCTGGAGAAAACCCACACGGACCCAGGCAGAACATGCAAACTCCACACAGGGAGGCTGGAGCGGGACGCGAACCGGCGACCTCTGCACCATGAAGCCGGCGTAACAAAAAGCCTCAATAAAAAATATGACAACACAAAGACAAACAACACAAAGACACCTAGAGTCATTCCTTCTTAAGCACTTTCTGTACCCTCTTTGTTACATGAAGCAGTTCTAGATAAAAGAGGAGAGATCAAAGCATCTTTTCACCGGTGGATCAGGGACATCATGGTGGAATGTGCACGACGACTACAAGCTAAATGTTAAATATGTATACATAACTATACATTTTTTAATTGTGCACAAAATGAACCGTACATGACATACATTCATGACAGTAACAATAAATACAAATAACATTACAAATCAAGAAATGAAAGTTATGAAGACAATTCATTCAACAAAAAGGCACACAAACCTCCTTGGCTCACTTCCACGAGGGGTGAAATATCCTTGCTTGTATCTTTTTTCATTTTGTAAGTAGTAAGCCCGGCTAATAATTAGAGTGAGACATGGCATTGGAACATAAATATGGAAACAACTCAATGGGCAATTTAAGGAGAGTTCGATTCTCTTTATATTAGGCACATTTTTAAGAAAATTGAATGCTTTTGGGTGCACTTTGTGGTGCGGAAAATACGGTACCTTAATCATACCTCAGTGTTGTGGCCCGTTTTCTATATTTATCCGTCACCTAACATTCAAGTAGGAAAAAATCCTATTGTTTTGCCGCTTTTTTGTATTACCCCAAAAAATAATGAATCAATGTTTTGGATTGCCATTTGAAAATGAATAGAACAAATTTTGCACGGATTAGCGTGCCTATGCATTTTTTATTTTTTAATCTTGCTTGGCTTTCTTTTGGGGTGGGAGAGGAGAAATTACAGATATCAGAAACATGCTTTGCTACTGATTTATACATTGAAATATTTAAGAGCACTGTAAAATGGTTCGATACAAAAATTTGAAGAGCATTTCTTATATAAAAAAGGAAAAAATGTAAAGTTTGTACATTTCTGAGATGTGCTTGTTTGTCAAGAATCATATTGTAATAGGTAAGTGTGTGCGCGTGTGTGTGTGTGCGCGCGTGCGTGAGACCGATTGAGGCGAAATAATATATACCTGCTGTATATAAGATGCAATTTGTGATTGTTTGCACTCGTTATATGTAACTGTTTTATTGGACGTCGAAAAGAAATGGAAGCGTGAGAATCTCTGGTGGGTTTGACTTGGGATGGATGTTACTGTTTGATCAATGGACAACGGGACACGGTTGCAGTCCAATAAATGAAAGCCTTTATAACCTGTGGTGTGAAGAATTTTCTGGCCAACATCCAAAGAATGAACACTTTGAAACAAATGTAAACCATCAAATTCAAATGACATGCAGTCCAAGAGTTGGATGGAAAAAAAAAGAAAACCACTTTGAGAAGTCTGATTTTAAGTGGGACTATCAGACAGCGATTCGTTTAACAATTGGATTACAACACAGAGAGACAAAGATGGTAAGGACCTGCAGCAGGTTCGGGTGATGAAGGATTGAGATGCAATGTATTAACAGGTGCCAGTAGTGTGTTGGCAAGATGGAAAGAGTACTTTGATGAATGAGGAAAATGAGAAGGAACAAAGAGTAGAAGACATGACTGTTGTTGACTGAAGAGGATGAAGGGGGGAAAGGCACTCGGGCCTGATGATTTACCAATCGAGGTATGGAAGTGTCTTGGACAGGTGGCGGTGGTGGTCCTGACTGGGTTATTCAACAAGATCTTAGATGGTGAACAGATGCCTGAAGAATGGAGACGAAGTGTACTCGTGCCCATTTTTAAGAACAAAGGAGATGTGCAGAGTTGTACTAACTACAGAGGAATGAAGTTGATGAGCCATACAATGAAACTCTGGGAAATAGTAGTTGAAGCTAGACTAAGAGCAGAAGTGAACATTTGTGAGCAGCAGTATGGCTTCATGCCAATAAAGAGTACGACAGATGCAGTGCTGCTTTAAGAATGCTGATAGAGAAGTAGAGAAGGTATTGCGTCTTTGTAGATCTGGAGAAAGCATGACAGAGTGCCGAGAGAAGAGCTGCGGTATTTCATGAGGAAGTCTGGAGTGACCGAAACGTATGTCAGAGCGGTGCAAGACATGTATCATGACTGCAAGACAGTTGTGAGGTATGCTGTCGGTGTGACTGAGGAATTCAAGGTGGAGGTGGGACTCCACCAGGGGTCAGCTCTGAGACCCTTCTTATTTGCTATGGTGATGGACAGGCTGACAGACGATGTTAGACAAGAATCTCCTTGGACCATGATGTTTGCAGATGACATTGTGATCTGTAGCGAGAACGGGGAGCAGGTGGCGGAGAAACTAGAGATGTGGAGAAATGCCCTGGAAAGGAGAGGAATGAAGATCAGTCGCAGCAAGACGTAATATATGTGTGAATGAGAGGGATCCAAGTGCAAGAGTGGTGCTGCAGGGAGAAGAGATTAAGAAGGTGGAGGATTTTAAGTACTTGGGGTCAACTGTCCAGAGCAATGGAGAGTGTGGAAAAGAGGTGAAGAAGCGTGTCCAGGCAGGCTGGAGCGGCTGGAGAAAAATGTCAGGTGTGATGTGTGATAGAAGGGTTTCAGCTAGGATGAAAGGAAAATTGTATAAAACAGTGGTGAGACCAGCCATGATGTTTGGACTGGAGACACTTCCACTGAAGAAAAGACAGGAAGCAGAGCTGGAGGTAGCAGAGATGAAGATGTTGAGGTTTTCTTTGGGAGTGACCAGGTTGGATCGGATCAGGAATGAGTACATTAGAGGGACAACTCATATTAGAGGCTTTGGAGAGAAAGTCAGAGAGGCCAGACTGAGATGGTTTGGACATGTCCAGAGGAGAGAGAGTGACTATATCGGGAGAAGGCTGCTGAGCCTTGAACTGCCAGGCAGGAGACCGAGAGGAAGACCAAAGAGGTGGTTTATGGATGTGGTCAAAGATGACATGAAGGCAGCTGGTGTGAGAGAAGAGGATGCACAAAACCGGGTTAGATGGAGGACATTGATTCGCTGTGGCGACCCTTGAAGGGAAAAGCCGAAAGGAAAAGATCGTATCAAGTTTCTAATTCTCTGAACTGCTTGTTTGGAGAACCTATGATAATTAACCTAATTTTAATGGTTTAAATGACAAATGAACATTTCCAATCTCTCTCAGTGACATGAAACAATTATATGCTCGTTGATAAGATAGCAAAGGTTACATAATTAATTGGAGCATACACAGAGGTCTCTGCTTTTCCTTTCGGCTTTTCCCTTCAGGGGTCGCCACAGCAAACCAGTGTCCTCTATAGTGATGGGAATTCTGGTTCTTTTGGATTAGCTCACCAAATGGATCCTCAGTTTTTTTGTTGCTAAAATTAATTTACTTCCAAAAAGAATTATATGTTTAATGGATTACTAATGGAAAAAATATACAATACACTGATACCTCAGCTTACGAACGTAATTGGTTCCCAGAAAGTGTCCGTAAGGTGACAAAGAGGACATGAACGTAGCTGGTATGTAGTGAAGTGCGGTGAAGTTCATGGCTGTTGAGGCACTGACGTCATCACAGTCAGATTTACAAACTTATGAACTCCACAGAGTAGCTTATTCACCATTTGATTGGCAACAGTTAACGCGTTTTGTTTAAAATGTCATGTCAGCATTCTTTATATACTGTATACAAACTGAAGCATAGAAAAAAATAATTAAAAATTGTTATCGTGTTACCTTTACTTATAAAGTCCAAGTCTCTCTGTCTCAATGGAGATCACTGCCAGTGAAGAAAGTCATCCTTGATCAGTCCTGTTCCGACTGTATACATGTTTTCAGTCTTTTGTGCTGAGAATGACCGCTCCACTGATGTTGTAGTAGCTGGAACAATGAGCACGTGCTGGAGCAACTCTGTCGCTTCAGGAATAGTTTCAATGAGATCCTTCTTGGCCAAAAAGCTGAGAAGCTGTCCAGGAGATTTACATCCATTCCTCACCGTTTGTGAGCTATACAGTCCGGTGTTGGCCTTCCTTTAATTATTATCTCCTGCTTCGATTGAAAGTCCAGTCTCGAAAATCCTTTCAATTTAGATATATAGTCCACCGTTCTGAAAGTAAGGCCAAGCAACACGAAAAAAATGACTGGATGGTTGCACTTAACTTGCTAACTCTTTACTGTAGCTTGCTGTCACTAGTTCTATTTTTCTGCAGCCTAGGAGTCGCAAGAAGAATCTCTAATCACCAGCGCCCCCTGTCACGAGGCAGGAGAACTGTGTGCCTCACCGAAGCACACAGTTTTGATTAAAATAAAATAAACACTGTAGTACAGTGTTTATAATGTACAGTGACTGTACATTATATACACCAGCTAAACTGTAGAAATTCAGTTCATATACTTAAAGCTTTTGAACACTTTAATAGCGACATGCAGAGGGACAGCAATGCGGTCTCACTGCAGAGCAAGCCAGCACAGTTAGCATAGTGATTGCGCAATTCATGGTGAGGCACTGCCGCTTCACCGCTCGTCTCCACTTAGTATTTGAACGGTAAATGTGAAAATTCGGCGATTTTGAAAAAAAAATCCAAAAATGGTGAAGTTAAATGGAAAAGAACGTTAAAGTGAAAATCATTAAATAAATATAACTGTTTAATTTATTTTGTCATTTGATATTTCCATGATGACAGGTGAGGCTGTGCCTCACCTGCCTCCCCTGACTGCACGTCAATGCTGGTATGAGAGAAGAGGATGCACAAAACCGGGTTAGATGGAGAACACTCGTTCACGAACGACACATTACTTAATAGTGTCCTGCATCTTCAGAGGTTTGATTCGCATGTTTAGTTTGGCCAAACTTTTACGTCGGATGCCCTTCCTGACACTATTTATGATCTGTATTGCGCACCGCGGCGCTGACATGTGAACGCCTTTGAAGTGCGCCTTTCCACCCTTTGATGTCTTTTCAAGTAAGCCTGACTCATTCGCACGCAGGACAGAGATTGGGGGAATCACGGGGCAGAACCACTTGGACTCGGACTCCGACTCACATGTCAGACTCGCAGAGACCCGCACAGCGTTGAACGGAGTTCACAGCACGACTTGCTCGACTCCACGCCACAATCAAGCTCTGGGATACATCTGCGTGTCACTTGCCTGGGAGATCGGACAACGAACCTACTTACGATTAAAGAGAAACATCAAACTCTTTAGGACCGGCATACACAGGTAGTTTTAAAAATAAATCATGTGATACTATGTCTTTTTTTACGAATTTAAAGTACTCTTGGATTGATTATTTGGGAAACACTGGGCGAGGGTAACTACTCAAGTGTCCTGTGACAAGTGCAAATTGGTGAACTTTAATGGGGACATCTTCAATGTCTTGTATGTAGCTCATTAAAAGGGTAAGAGGATACATTTTTAAATTAAAAGTTAAATATTCTGGAAAGCGCTTTGTTACAGCTGCGGCTGTTGCGAACGCACTATGTAAACAACGATATATTGGATTTAAACCTATTGTGTGACAGTACAGTGCTCAGTGAGCACTGCTCATTGACGTTTGGTGGTGACGTCACGCGTATACGAAAGTGTAAATAAAATCCCGGCGGCTACATTGGACGAGTTACATTTATGAAGAAAAAAAGTGAAATATTTGATAAATTGGACTTATAGAACGTATCCTGTAAAAAATATATGTTTTTTAAATAGATTAGAAATGAAATCAGCTGATCGTGGTGGTGGGAGGCGGGCTCAAATACGAGTGGACGCCATCTTGCAGGCTCGGATAAGAAGAAGCCCCATTTGCGCTTACTGCTACCATTTGACAAAGCTTAAAAAACGAAAAACGACGATTTACTTCACTTACCCGAGGTATTGAGTGGCTCAATTTTTGTTCTGTGTGTTGAATCCTCTGGTGGACGATCGAGTCGCACATACCGTTTTGTTTGGGAATATTTTCTGTCGTATTTTGCCGTCATTAGCCGGCCATCTGGCTAGCTTGCTAACACTCTGTGACGTTGAATGATAGTGTTGCTTAAAAAAAGACGAAAGCGCAACCCTAATGCCTGCCAACACCGTATAACACGCATCGCCGATTTACTATTGATAAATACATATAAATAGTGTTGTGGCGATTTTTCCAACATCTAGCATGTTGGAAAAATCGCCATTGAATTTTCCGGTGTTAGCGGCTCCTAAATCAGATTTTTAATTATTCCGACTCAATTCTAGCTCCAGCATTTAAAAGCTTTCCGGGTCGAGGCCCGTTTTGGATCTTCCGAGATTTTCAGGTTTTAACGCTGTCGTATGAATGTCCGCGACTTTGTTTTTCCCCACCCCCACTCTCCCCCCAACGTTGAGGGATTCGCGAGAGACGCTAGCTGCTAACTGTAGGACGTTTATCGTAGATACAATTCACGTACTGGTCAAACGCCTTTTACTGATTGTTTCAGTTAGTAAAATAGTATGCATCGAGGCAGAGTTTTGCCTGGATGATTTTGATTCGCTCTAATGTAATTGGATATGATTATGCTTGCTTTGGCTAGGCGAACAGAACTCCAAGTCGTTTGACAATTCACATTAAATGGCTCCGGCTCGCAAGATATTTTCTAAGACCTATTCGTTTTACTTTTAAAGCACTAATGTGCGTGACTGTATATTCCTTGTAAGAACTTCGTGTCATTTTCAGCTTTCGACGTCTGGAGGAAGGTCGTCCTTCTCTCCCTATTGACTTGTTTTTACTTTACGTGCTGGAAGACTGACAACTTATTTGCTTTAGGGTCGAAATAAATCAGACGAAGAGGACGCAGCTGTTCAGAGCTCCCCGAGATGGCCAGCTTGACCAAGCCAGCCCGTTATTGAAAAGTCAACTAAGCCCTTTCGGAGTTTGGATTCCAGACTTTTGCTGTCAAACTTCAATCTCGCTTAAACTGAACTGCTCAAGGTCCCTTCATTCCGAACAGAAAACTTGAAAAACACTGAGGAGAAGTTTTTGCTTCATGTTCCAGAATCATCAATATTGTGTTATTGGGAGTGATATTTGGACACATTGTACAGTACACACAGCCCCAAGAGGGTAGGACTACCTTTTAATTGTGAGTGTTTCCAGCTGAGTGGAATCACTCCTCACTTGAGGTTTATCGTTACTGGACTGAGAAGCTAAAGAGGAAATATGAGCACTGCCAGGACGGAGAACCCGGTCATCTTGGGCTTGTCGAACCAGAACGGACAGCTACGCGGCTCGGTGAAGCCAGTCGGTGCGCCCGGTGGCGGAGGCGGTGGAGGAGCCCCCCAACAGTCACTGAACCAGATGAAAGGCACAATCAACAATGGTAATGCCCAGACAGCCCCCACGACTAACTCTGTCATCAAGTAAGTTGCACATCAGCAAAATTTAAAATAATTGATAACACGACTAGTTTGTGCTTTCATCCCATCAGTTCTTACAAGAGTTTGGACTTTTGCAGGCCTGGCGATGACTGGAAGAAAAGTTTGAAGTTGCCCCCAAAAGACATGAGAATGAGAACTTCGGTTTGTATTTTTTTATTTAATGTGTTTATTGCAATCCTCAAACTTTGTATAAACACCTGGTGGACATTCTTATGGAACTTCTATTGCAGGATCCTTATTTCAAATTGAGTCCCAAAGTAAATTTATGAATTTGAATTTCAAAGTCATTTGACCCTTAAAATGACTTGAAATTAATTAATATAATGCTCTGGAAATGTTTCCTGCTTCGACTAAATCAGGGAAAACCTTTTTCCTCCCCCAAATAACAGCTTGTCTCAGTTGAAAGGCATCGCTTCAACGGCCTTTTTGGATCATATTGCAGCCATACAATTTAAAAGTTCATGATATTTTTACTACTATGGTTCAAATACAGATATGTGCTGAATTAATTTGGTTACATATTGAGTGTCCTGAGATGCGAAGGTCACATTTACTGGCGCTTCTCAGGATGTGACGGCAACAAAAGGCAACGAGTTTGAAGATTACTGCCTAAAGAGGGAGCTGCTCATGGGCATCTTTGAGATGGGCTGGGAAAAACCGTCTCCCATTCAGGTGCAGTTCCTCCTACGCTTGACGTCATCTCAGTGCCGGCTGACTCATCAACATATCAATGTTCCCTGCTGCTCTTAGGAGGAAAGCATTCCCATCGCTTTGTCCGGGCGAGATATCTTGGCCAGGGCCAAGAATGGCACCGGGAAGAGTGGAGCCTACCTCATTCCCTTACTTGAACGCATTGACCTGAAGAAGGACTATATACAAGGTGGGCATCTCTTGTCAGTTGTGGGTACACAATATTCACCACTTGGGTCTTAAAGGACAACCGACATCACTTTTTTGTTTCCTCACTGACATCAGAAAAACGTTTTATAGCATCTAAAATGCCCAAAACACGCAGTATAATATTTTTAGTCAAATGCAAAACACAAATAAAAATGACTTAAAGTCTCTAAAAAGTACTTCAATTTGAAACCGGAAGTGGCCCGTTTCAGGAGGTCCCGTCCCCTTGTTCGTGGTGTCATGCCAAGACGTCTTGCCTTGCTCGAGAATCAAAACAATGGCTTCAGATTCGGAAAAGATGCTTTCTTGTTACTCATCCAGTTATGATTATGATTCAAATAGTTCTGAAGAGGAAAGCATACATGTTTGCAATCGATTAAAGAATTTATTCCGGTCATTTTGATGCATCTGGAGAGAAATTTAGTGACAAACTCTTTAGTACTCACAGTACCCAAAAAGGCAGAAGATGGCGACAAAAATTGTCTCCTGGGACGTTTTGTAAGCGAACATCAAATACACTGTAGAAGTCTTGATGCAACACATGATTCACCATTGCGTTATCTGTTTTCCTTCTACTTTCACCATCAACACGGATCAACACGAAGTTTTCAGACCAAACAAAGTCCCACAAAATGCATTGAGGTGATGCAAGTTATGTCCTTTCTCAGTCAGGGGCGTTCCTTCAGTGACGTAGGGTGAGGACTCGTCACCAACTCAAAAACAAGACTGCCGGAATATTCAGCGCGAGTCTTAAAACGTAAAATATAGCTATATGCGGAGGATTCTTTGTAAAATACGCTCAGTAGAAGTCATTTGAAGCGATTTTACAAATTATGGGCACAACTTGTCCGGAGATGTCGGTTGTCCTTTAAGTGTCCCACACTGAACATTGACATAAAACTAATTAATTCAAACACATTTCACTCATTCACTGCCAGACATGTGCACACTTGTGTCCCCTCCAGTGCCAGGGTTTTCCTCATTTTCATTCAAATTCTCGGACCCACAGAATATTGAGTTTTAGGACTACATAAACATTCAATGCAGCGTCGCAAACCTCAGACTCTCTTTCATTAGTAAAAGTTAATTCCTAAGTTATATGGGTCTGGAGTAATATGAGGTGCAAGTGGGGGCGGCTTTATAAAAGGTGTGTGCTGCCCCCTCGTGGAAGGGAAAAACACAGTCAGAGATCTGATGAGCACTTTATCGGCACCCCCGCAAGAAAAAACAAAACCCGAGCAAATTCGGGAAGGGCGCTTCTCACGTCATATTTTCAATTCCTGAATAAATTCGGGAGTGGTAGTGAATGAGTTCATTTCCTTATTTTCTCCATTAAATTATTTGCTAAGTAATTTACACATTTCTTTTTAATTGATTTAATTGATTATGGTGTCACTATAAGGAAAAATGTGCATGTCTATTATGTTTTTGGATTGCATGTGATTTGGATTTTGTGTTAAGGGATAACAAAAGACAAAAATGGAACATACTTTTTTTCACGTGATGGCGATATGAAAGAATGAGTATGAATCATGAAGAAAAAATTCCATCAAGTGAAATTTGCAAATTCATTTATTGCAAATAGGATTTCTGTTTGTACCTGTTTAACTTCTATAAAATGGTTGCTTTTCTTTAAATAATCATTTTTGTTTGTTTAATTTGGGATTTTTGTTTACCTTAGGTTTAATTATAAAATTCATCTCAAATTGCCAGTACCCCAACATTTTCCATATAGTAACTTTTTCCCCACTTTAAAATATAGTACTGTCATTGTCTTTTTTTTAAATTGAGTCAAAAATGAAATGATATTTGTAAACATGAAACTTGCCCTTGGGTGCAAATATTTCCCAATTTTGGAATGTGTGAGGAAAACGGGTATTTCGGTCTTCCAAAACATATGAGCGCAAGTCAACAAAACGTCTGTCTTCTCCTTTCCAGCACTGGTGATCGTGCCCACCAGAGAACTGGCTCTGCAAGTCAGTCAAATATGCATCCAGGTCAGCAAACACATGGGAGGAGTGAAGGTGATGGCTACCACGGGTGGAACCAACCTACGCGATGACATCATGAGACTGGATAAAACTGGTAACACTTGTTGTCACTTTCTTGGATTGTGTTAGCATGGGCGTAACACTTCCTCCCCTACCCCAGTTCATGTGGTCATTGCCACCCCCGGGAGGATTTTAGACCTCATCAAGAAAGGAGTGGCCAAAGTCAGTCAAGTGCAAATGATTGTTCTGGATGAGGTAGGATGGGGCTATTCATTTTTCTGTCAGGCCATTTTTTAAAATAATTTTTGTTTTTGACGCTGTTCTTCATCTCGTTTGTCAACAGGCTGACAAACTCCTGTCTCAGGACTTTGTGGTGATGATGGAAGAGATTCTGGGCTTCCTCTCCAAACAAAGACAGATTTTGCTCTATTCTGCTACCTTCCCACTCAGCGTGCAGAAGTTTATGGTATGTTCACGAATGATCGTCTTATTGAACGAACGAGTTCACGCGCGCACACACACACACACACCGCAGGGTTTATTTTAAAAATAAAAGCAGGGCTATTATACTACATTAGGGATGGGCAATCCCAGTCCTGGAAGGCCACTATCCTGCATGCTTTCCATATCTCCCTGTTGCAACACACCAGATTCTAGAGATCAGATCATCAGAGCTCTGTGGATGCATCTGGGCCCGCCCGTGCGCCATTTACACATGTTGACAGCCACTGGCGCAACGTTGGAATTCCACTGCACCAGTGCAAGTCTATTACCATTAGCACATATTGTGACGTGGTCTGCGCCACATATGACATACTTCTGTTACAATAGCTAAAGAAACAAATTCAATTAAACAGCAATTGAAAGTTATTCATTTTCCTTCAGAGGTTTTCTGCTTTCGTCGTCGACCATCTTGCAATACCAATATCTAGTCATAATCACCTTGCATTTGTTTCGGTGCCTTCCAAATTCGTGGTAGAGGATATCTCGGGCTTTGCCGGAAACTGCTGAAAGAGATAATCGAATATTCATTTACCCATGGTGCATTGCAGTATTTACATCGACATCAATGGGTGCAATGTGGAGCGTGAACATGAGTAAAACTATAAAATACATTAAAAACAGGCAGCAAACAAACATTGTTTTTTTTAAGAAACAATCTTCTTCAGGGATCTTAGTGACAATTCATTGCAGCAAACTGGTGTTAATAATTCAAATTTAGTGGATAATGGGAATGATTACAGAGCTTTTGAGGCACATTGATAAACTTCAAAGCAATTTGTTGAAGTAGACAATAATAAATATTGTGCTAAGTCCCTTCTCCTTGTCTTCTCTGTAATACCGCACAATATCAAAATAGCACAGTGTAGTAACTGAATAATAGGAACTACAGTAAAGTGTCGTTATATCGATAGTACCGCTTATTACGATACTATTTCTATGAACGCAAGTAGAAAATTACATGCGCGCAGGTTCGGATATATCGATATTCCGGTTATATCGATATTTTTTCGGACTCCCGAGAATATCGATATAACGAGACTTTATTTATTTTATGTATGAATAAATTGACTTGAATTAATTGTTGATATACAGTAAAGTCTCATTATATCGATATTCTCGGGAGTCAAAAAAAATGTCGATATAACCGTACTATCGATATATCCGTCCTGCGCCGAACTGCATTAAAAGGGGCGGGGGGGCAATACGTAAATGGGGGATCTTTGATATAGCATGTAATTTTATCATTGGGTTCATGGATTGCGTATCTAGCATGCTTTTTGTACAGTAGTGAAGTGTAATATAAACTTATGCATACAATAAAAACATCTTTACACTTTTTTAATGACTATTTCCTTTCAAAAATGCAACCAATGCAAAATCCTCACGTTGTCCTATGCACACGAAACCACGAACGCCAGCATGTACAAACATATGAAAAACAGTGATTGTTGCAGGCGATAAAGATATCTGAATACATCACAATTAAATACATGTATGGAAAACGAAAACTGCAACGTTTACATTACTTACGTTGATGAAGTATTCTGCGGCACGTCGAACTCTTTCGCGATTGATTTGCTCCTTGTTGGATTCACCTCGACAGCCACTATTGCCTTGTACTTCGTTCCGAGATCACAATTCGTACATTTCCCCATGGTTTAAATTGGTGTTGAACAACATTACTGTATATATGCTCTGCTACGCCTTTTTTATTGTGCTCGCGTATGACAGTTCAAAACACGGAAGCTGGTAGAAAATGGCGTCTGCTACACTGCGCAAGGCGTGGGAGCTGGTCACATGACCACGTGCCCAAGTCACGTGACCAGCTCCCGTGCCTTGCGCAGTGTAGCAGATGCCATTTTCTACCACGTAACGAGTCACGTGACCAAGCCATGTGAACAACGGCGGGACCGATACAGATTTCGATAATGGTGGTACTGTATAGAAATCCCTAAGCAAATATCGATTCACCTTAAGTATCTTTTGTATCGATATAACCATAGCAAAATGGCCGGCGGGAGATGAAAAAGAGCACCGTAGTAACCGGATTATCGTAATAACCATGAATCGTACTAAACTGAACTAATTATTCATAAAAAGACTAGAAATGTGCACGGGAAATGAAAATAGTATCGTAATAAGCAGTATTATCAATATAACCGATATCGATATAACGAGACTTTACTGTATTAGAAAAACAAATTTTACTCTAATGTTTTTTTTGTTTGTAATTTAGAAATATCATGCTCCAATGAATGCATTTTGGTCTATTTCAATCAGGTTTTGTATACTTCAGCAATCTAGTTAAATTGGACCCAGAAATTTTAGAATTTGGCCCCTTTTTCAGACAAAAGGGGGCCAACTACCCCCCTCTTTTAATTTCCCAGATGCATCCCTACCCGTGCATGACATTTTCCACTTGAATTAATTTTTCATCGTGTTCACAGAACTCGCACCTGCAGAAGCCCTACGAGATCAATCTCATGGAAGAGCTCACGCTGAAGGGTGTGACTCAGTATTATGCTTACGTCACAGAAAGGCAGAAAGTTCACTGTCTCAACACCTTGTTCTCCAGGGTAAGGCAGATTCTTCCGGTTCGACCCATTCCACAAAAAAGAAACGAACGAATCATTAATACCCGTATGTGAGTGTAATGTGTATGTCCCTTGTCTTCTAGCTCCAGATCAACCAGTCTATAATTTTCTGCAACTCCTCTCAGAGAGTGGAACTCCTTGCCAAGAAAATCTCACAGCTGGGTTATTCGTGTTTCTACATTCATGCCAAGATGAGACAGGTTGGTTAGTTTTACTTCGCACATATGTTAGGTTTTAAGCTGAGGCCGCCTTTTGGGAGGCTTGTCAATCAGTCTTAAAGTTGCTATTCTGAGTTATTTTTTTATTCCTGTTCCAGGAACATCGCAATCGCGTATTCCACGACTTCCGAAACGGCCTCTGTCGAAATCTCGTCTGCACTGGTGAGAAGAACAACCCACTTCATTGGCTTAAAAAAATCCGAACATCTCGTGTCATGTCACTTAATGATCATGCAGCAACAGCTGTCACTCTGCAAAAATCTCGCTGCTCAAATATTTTCTTTTAAGTTTAAATCAGACCTTTTCTTGTTCCTCTTAGACCTCTTCACAAGAGGAATAGATATTCAAGCTGTAAATGTTGTGATCAATTTTGACTTCCCAAAGCTGGGAGAGACGTACCTCCATCGCATCGGCAGATCCGGTGAGAAACTCAACCGTCACCTCCATCTTGTTTATGTAACACAAAAAAAGCAAAAGCAAGCACATCTTAAAACCTCATCGTTATCCCTTCAGGCCGCTTTGGACACTTGGGTCTGGCCATCAACCTGATCACGTACGACGATCGCTTCAACCTAAAAGGCATTGAAGAGCAGCTGGGAACAGAGATCAAGCCCATCCCTGGCATCATCGACAAGAGCTTGTATGTGGCCGAGTACCACAGTGAGACTGGCGAAGAAGTTAAGCCATGAGCCAGTGAGTATACACCCGAACCCTCCCTTACTCTAACTAGTCCGAATGTATCATATTTTCCGGTGTATAAGGTGCACCCAAAATCCTTGATTTTCTTCAAAAGATAACCCTGCACCTTGTAAGCAGGTGTGCCTTATATGTGTAGTAATATTGATCCACAACAGGTCTTGCAACGACTGTCAGCAGCCACTGCCACTACTTCCCCCACTAGAAGTAGTGCGTATCCCCAGCCGCTACTTTAACGCCTTATAATGTGGTGTGCCTTATATTTGTAAACTATCTATTATCTATTTATATATTCGGAAAACCTTTTTCTTTTCCAAATATAAGCCATACCACATAAGGCGCTACAGTAGAGGGTGGGGTTACTCATTACTTTTTCTACAAGTGGAAATGGAGTCATGGCTGCTGACAGGAGTTGCAAGACCCATTGTGGCTCAATATTCAAATATAAAACACCCGTGTATAAGGCGCAGGGTCATCTTTTGAAAAAAAAATCAAGGCTTTTGGGTGCACCTTATATACCGGGAAATACGGTACACTTTTATTGACAAACATGCAGTTGGCCAGTAGCTGAAATTTTTTTTCCTCTCTTGATTCACAGATAAGCCCATCCTCCATTCTCCTTTGGACCATCCCCTACCCCTGCCTGAACTTTTTTTTTTTTGTTCCCTTCAGCAGGAATGTGAACGTTTTTGACTGCGTTTTGGAAGAACTCTTCCCCTTTCAGAGGGGTCAATGCTGCACCGCTTGCACCGAACCCCACCCCCTTTCTATCACATCATCATCCCTTCCGCATGAGGAAAGTGCGCCCCAAGTGGACTGGATATCCCCGCACGCAGAGGCGACTGAACATGAAGCCAGCACCCCCCCCCCCCCCCCCAAAAAAAAAAAAACCCACCACCATTCGCCATTTTTTTTGTCCTTGGAATCATTTTGTATGAAGTGCCTTAAGAAGCAGTCCAACTCGTTGTGAAGTAATAACCCTCATCATCAATCGTAACCACTTTTTTCATTTCTGTTTCTCTGTATGGGAGGGGGGCCTGCTGTGCTGAACATCGCCGTTTTGGAAACGGCCCTATGCTGCCCCCGCACTCCCATCCCTGCCCCCGACAGACAGCGCTGCTGGAGTTTTTGTTTGTCTGAAGAAAAAAAAGCCAGACTGTCCGTGATTTTAACTTGTGAACGTTTGCTTCATGAAGACACTTTCATCTCATCTTCAGCAGCAGAGCAAAATTCGCATGCCGGTGCAGCCCAACAACAACAGTCCTGAGGATTCCTTAACCAGTGGAGATTTGTCGCCTTTTTTTTTTTTTTTTTTTTTTTTTGTGGTCCACCTAGCTCACCTTCCTATGGATGGCCGTACTTAACTCTGTGAGCCTGTGTATATATAATCTTCATTTTAAGATTATTTTAAGAGAAGTTACCAAGAAGGCTGGCTGCAACACAATACCAACCCCCCGCTCCCCTCACGCATATACTTGTCACTGGAGGGACCGTTTGAAGTAACTGCCTGTTGGCTCGTGACTTTATTTATAGTTTTTAGTAACGGCAGAATGATTTAGAATCAAAAGCAAAAGACCCCCTGTCCCCCATCCATGTGCATGAAGTGCCATTGAGGCCAAGTGTCATAATTGAAAGTTGCACTTAAATTGATTAGTCTTGCAATTATTATTTTTTTTGGGGGGGGGGCAGCTTTGACGTGACACATTGGACCACATCCGACTCGCTGCAGTGCAGATTTGCCTGGTAGATGCTAAGGTGCCCCCCCCCCCCATCTCCAACTTACCCTGACCTGTCACGTCCAGACAGACATACAAGGACAAAAGCAGCAGCCAATTTTTGATTTCAACAAATGTCCTGTGGAAAAGCATCAGTCTTACCTGAGGGAGGGGGAACAAATGTAGCAGGCTTTCACGCTGCACAACAACACGTCCAAAAGAAATAACTTTTAAAAAAAAGCAACTCTGCGCAGGTTTTGTGTTGAGGCAATAACACGGATGGCTTTTTCTACCTGCTCAGCCAACACAGATGGACAGGATGCTCGGAGGAGATTGCTTTACAACAAGAAAAACAAACAGGGGAATGGCTCTGATGGATGACAAATGACTTGGACTGAGTTTACTGGCTTACACTTCTGTCCTTTGTTTTTTTTGTGGGTTGGGTTATACGTCAATATAAAGACCCAATTTTTGCATGAAAGCTCTTTGGAGCCTTCTTGTAAAGTTTGGGTTCCCTCTTGAGGCAAGATGTTCTTTCAACTCTTCTGACCAACATTGACGTTTTCAAAATGTTCTTCATACGTCCTTGTTGTTTCAGAACAGCATTTTTTTTTCTCTACCCGCTGCTCACTCACTTCTGAGATTGTCCCCTGAAGAGTTGACTCATTGAATTTGGCCAATTGGGAGGGAGGGAGTTCTTTACTTTTAAAGAAAATATTCAAGCTAACCAAAAAAGAAAATACAATTGAGTGAGCGAGTGAGTTGGGCGGAGATTGAATCTTTGCAGACACTTGGCAGCCGTCTGCGGCCTGGCGACTTGTCGGCAGTACTCCGGCTTGTTTTAGTTTTCGAGGAATGAATATGATGAGGAATGAATATGATGGGATGCAGTCTACTGCCGGCGGCCGCCATGTTGAGAACCTTAAAGACTGAGACTCGAGCATCTTGCCAGCCTCTTTAATTGGATTTGTTTAATAAACCAAAGTGTCTCATTCTTTAAGGTCGCTTTAAATTGTGGGGGGTGGGTGAATTGGCTTTCTTGCTGCCCTGATGCACACAAATCCTCCTTGATAGTGTGAACAATTTAAAAGCAAATGACACCCCTTTTGTGTCCTAATTCGACTGTTGTCACTTTCTGTCCAGGAGGATGCTGCTGATGCATTAGTACACAGGGGGGGAGGGTTGCGCCTGTTTGCAAGTGAATGGAAATGGGTCAAATGAAAAGTTGCCCTTGTTTACTTTTTGGTCTTTATTTGCCCAAAAAAAATCCAGTTCGGAAACTCCAAATTTGAAGTAGTTTACTTTTCTTTTCATGGAAATTTGGTCTGCATTCAATTGGCCGAAATTTCAGTGAAGCTAATTTTACAGAGTTGCGTTAAAAAAACACAAATGAAAATGGCGTACATAATATTGGGCTTAAAAATTCAAAACATTGGTTCAAAATAAAGCTCGCTGAATTTATTTTTGGCTCTGTTTTTCTTTGTTTTTATAGGCAAGCTAGCTTTGTCACATTTTACACCCAATGTGCCTCACTTTGAACCCACACCTGTCATGTTTTGAAAACTGTACTTAAAGGACAACTACGTCTCCGGACAAGTTGTGTCCACAATTTGTAAAATGGCTTCAAATGACTTCTACTGGGCGTATTTTAATAAGATTCCACCGCATATAGCTATATTTTACGTTTTAAGACTCGCTCTGAATATTCAGGAAGTCTTGTTTTTGAGTTGGTGAAGAGTCTGTACGCAACGTCATGAAAGGACCGCCCTCTGACCGAAAAAAGACATTGTAGCAGTCCTTCATCAACGTCAATGGATTTTGCTGTACATGGTGTCAGGAAGGGCATCTGACGTAAAAGCTTGGCCAAAACATGCGTATGATACCTCTGAAGATGGAGGCTACTGATTCGCTGTGGCGACCCGTTGAAGGGAAAAGCCGAAAGGAAAAGAAGAGTTTGGTCTGAGAACCGTGTTGCTCCCAAAAGCCGACAGAAGAGGGCATCCAAGCTCCATATAGAGAATTTATCAGCCTGTGGAAGCGGAGGTGGCCACTGGAGGTTGCCATTTTGTGCCTTTTTTGGGTGAGACATCTCCCCTCAATGTTGCCTCAAAATGGCACATATAATTCTTCAATCGAATGCAAACATGTATGCTTTCCTCTTTAGAATTATTTGAATCATATTCATAACTGGATGTGTAACAAGAAAGCATATTCTCCGAATCTGAGGCCATTGTTTGGATTCTCCAGCAATGCAAGACGTCTTGGCGTGACGTCACGAACTGGGGGCGGGACTTTCTGAAAATGCCCAAAACAGCTCATTTTTTTTGCGGATTTTGGACACTTTAAGTCATTTTTATTGGTGTTTTGCATTTGACTAAAAATATCATACTGCGTGTTTTGGGTATTTTAGATGCTATAAAACGTTTTTCTGATGTCAGATAAAAAACAAAAAATTGACGGCGGTTGCCCTTTAAATTGAGTGACTTGTCCTCACTCATCACTTTCAATACGCAATCAAATAAGCAACTAGAAAGTTTGGTCCAAACAGACCCATCTGCCTAATAAGCCCCAGGTACTTTTTTCCCCGTTTTAACTTGCATAACTTAAAATGTTGCATTTTGATTGCTTCAAACCTTACTCTCATTGCAAAATAGAGGATGCTGAATGGAATTGATGATCAATGGCTAACGATCAACTCTAAGCATTCATCATGCGTGGCAACAAGGTATTTTGCCCCCATCTTAGCTGTTTCTCTGACACTTTGGGGCGCAAAAGGGTGTTTTATACGTTTGTTGAAATGATTTATTTTCGAGGCAAGCAGCTTCCCCACTTTGCCCGTTGTGTTGTTATTCAGAAAGACCAACAGACGGCGGTGATGTGCTTCCACGTCATCCGTTACACAGGAAGACAAGCAGAGGGCGCTAATGTACTTCATATGTCATCCATTGATACTGTGTGGCGTGCTTCGGTTGAAGAGGTCAAGCTTAGTGCAACACAGGGCCGGCTCTACCCAATTTGGTGCCCTAGGCGAGATTACATACCGGCGCCCCCAATACAATTCAATGACAACAGCCAACTGAGCAATCACGGCGTGGCGGCGCCCCTCCAGCAGATGGCGCCCTAGGCGACCGCCTATATCGCCTATGGCTATGCCAAGAGCCGGCCCTGGTGCAGCAAATGCAATTGACATGTTTTTTTTCCCCTCCAAATTACAGTTGATGCTCGTTTGTTAGTATAATTGTGTTTTATGTAGCACATTTCTCTTAATCCACAGACATTTGGGAGGCATGTCGTAGTCTGATTCCCGAGTGATGAATGTGTGTTGTTTGATTGTACATATCTTAAAGGACAACCGACGTCTCCGGACAAGTTGTGTCCATAATTTGTAAAATTGCTTCAAATGACTTCTACTGAGCGTATTTTACAAAGATTCCACCGCATATAGCTATATTTTACGTTTTAAGATGTGCACTGAATATTCCGGAAGTCTGGTTTTTGAGTTGGTGACGAGTCCTCACCCTACGTCACTGAAGGAACGCCCCTCACCGAGAAAGGACATATAAAGAGTTTGATGTTTCTCTTTATTTGTAAGTAGGTTCGTTGTCAGATCTTCCAGGCAGATGATGCGCAGAGCTTGATCGTGGCGTGGAGTCGAGCAAGTCGTGCTGTGAAACTCCGTGCGATGCTGAGCAGGTCTCTGCGAGCGGTGCGTCTGTCTGGGTCTGAGTCCGAGATGAGTCTGAGATGATTCTGCCCCGTGGTTCGACCAATCTCTCTGTCCCGCGACAGCTGCATTTATACCATTTTCAAGCGTGTGCTATCCGTCAGGGTGAGACGCACATCAAGGAGATCAACGAATTGAAAGACATGAAATGGTTGAAAGGCGCACTTCAAAATCATACACACGTGTGACGCCACAGGGCTCCCCTCCTGGATCCGAAGTCGGTGAAAGCGATGAAGGAAAAAGAAATAAAAACAAAAGTCATTCTGCGACATGGTGAGGCCAGGCAAGATGACAGTCACCGGGCATGGCAGGCGTCGGTGGGGTGGTTGCCGAGGAGGTTTCATGGTGTCTGAAGTCGTTGTACAGGAGCACGGCAAAGAGTGCTCTACGACTGCCAGTTTGAGTCGATCGATGGAAACTTTCCTCGCGGCCGTCGAGTCGATGCCGGAAGGTCTTCTCACCGTGAGTTGTTCGGCTGGTATCGGTCAATTCGGAGAATCGATGAGGGATTGTGAGGACGAAGGTGCGTGGGGTTGGCCATGCTGCCGGACACAGACAGGCCGGCCATCGGCGACGGTGGCGATGATCGCGCTGCCATGGCGCTCTACAGGACGCTGAGGAAGCACGCTGACGTCGGCGGCCGTGTCGGCCATGCAGCGTGGACATAAGCGATGTCGAACGATGTCCGATCGTGGACATATACGATGTCCGATCGTGGACATAAGCGATGTCCAACGATGTGCGATCGTGGACATATACGATGCAGCTAGTTGCAGAGTCGCCAGGCGAATTGAACGATTTTGGCCATCAGGGTGCAGCAGGTTTCACGGACCTTGCATCACCTCAATGCATTTTGCGGTACTTTGTTTGGTCTAAAAACTTCGTGTTGATCCATGTTGATGGTGCAATTAGAAGGAAAACACAGAAATAACGCGATGGTGAATCGTTGTGTGTTGGGCCAAGACTTCTACTGTGTGTTTGATGTTCGCTTACAAAACGTCCCAGGAGACAATTTCCACTGAGTTTTGGCGCCATATTCTGCCTTTTTTGGGTACTGTGAGTACTAAAGAGTTTGTCACTAAATTTCTCTCCAGATGCATCAAAATGACCGGAATAAATTCTTTAACCGATTGCAAACATTTATGCTTCCCTCTTCAGAACTATTTGAATCATATTCATAACTGGATGAGTAACAAGAAAGCATCTTTTCCAAATCTGAAGCCATTGTTTTTATTCTCGAGCAAGGCAAGACGTCTTGGCGTTACACCATGAACAAGGGGGCGGGACCTTCTGAAACTGGCCAATTCTCGGTTCGATTTGAATTTTTGACGATTTTAAGTCATTTTTATTGGTGTTTTGCATTTGACTAAAAATATCATACTGCGTGTTTTGCGTATTTTAGATGCTATAAAACGTTTTTCTGATGTCAGTTAGGAAACAAAAAAGTGATGTCGGTTGTCCTTTAAGTAGGCTCATTGGTGATAAGAAATGAAGACAGGTGGCGCACAGGGTGGCAGCCAGAGGGACATGCAAAACAACAGAAGCAGGTTGGCGCTGACAAAAAATGTGGAAAATGACAGATGCATGGGTGACGTGCAGCAAAACAGGGCAGACGCAGTGTTTCATGTCGTCATGTTTGGGCTCGATTTGGGATGTAACTTTATCAAAATGTCGCAACGTAATATGAACTTTACAATGTTAACCATTACGAGATTGGTCGTAAAAAAATAAAAAAAGTGACAGTCTGGTGACCAAGGTGCCAGAATGGACGTAGCGTCAAACAGCTGAAGCTGCTTGTGTCCACCCACAGACACGATGGCCGTTCGACTGAACAGTTTAGAAAGCAGTGGGTACTTTGATCAACATTCTGTATTTCATAATCACACTGGTGGTTGAAACAGGATATGACTGAAAACGAGTGGGGGGGGGGGGGGGGTTGAATATTTTAACGTTGATCCTCACATTTTGCTGCAGTGTTGGATTGTGCTAAATTTTGCAGGCAGAGATTACAGCAGAGACATTTACATTTTACACCCCCACACACCCCATTTAGTGTGTGCTTGTGTGATCCTCTCTGAACTCTCCCTCATTTGCAAACGAAGCTGTTAGAAAGAGTCATGAGAATTTAATTACGACACATCGTGAATGACGACCGTTCGCAGAGGTTAAAATGACAAATATGTGAGTGGGCTAATGAATGCACCTTTTGACACAAATTAGTTTTTTCACGATTGCCCACATTACTAGTTTACTTTGACTTACAAATGAACCTCCCTATACCCTTCAAAGCAAGCTTTTACTGATTTTTTTGAATCACCTTGAATGGGCTAGTATTTGATTGGAGATGCACACCCTGTCAGAATTGGCCGCATTTAATCATGTCAGATAAGAAGTAATGTCTGAAATAATGTATTCATTGGGTGGTAGAATATCTAGAAAGATTTCAGAGGTCAAAACTCAATATTTGCACAATGAATATTACAATACAATACATGTTGATTTACATAGCACTTTAACGCCAGCTGAACCTGCAACAAAGCGCTAACATGGATAACTGTATACAGGAAATAAAGCAGCCAAAAATATAGTAGAAAGCACCAGGGAGTAAAACTAAGATCAAGTCTGAATCATGTTAATTCGAATATCAAAAAGTACCCCCTGCAATTTTATATTTTACTAATTTAACACATTTATTGCACGCTATTTATGCTAGTAGTAGTATTTGGTAGTGTGTGCGTGTTGTGTGTGTTGTGTGTGTGTGTGTGTGTCTGTGTGTGTGTGTGTGTGTGTGTGTGTGTGTGTGTGTGTGTGTGTGTGTGTGTGTGTGTGTGGCAAAGAAACAATGTGTTGTTTTCATCAAATTTATTCTTGAAACTTGCTGGTCTATGTTACCGTATTTTCAGAACAATAAGGCACCCCTTCAATGAATGTCTTATTTTTACATTTTCACATTTCATATACACAATATTACTTGACGGCAAATTGGTCTGTAGCGTCAAAAAAACGTCGAACTGCACCGATCGATGCTTCTGAAACATGAATGACAGCACAGTCGAGATTTGGCGTGCTTGTGACCTCTAAACGGGAAGTGTTAGCCTCACACATGCAGTAGATATGAGCCAGCTTACTGCTATTGATCTTGGGCTCTTTGAGGAGACATTAGGTTTGTTGTCATCAATAGCTCTTCTTCAGGTGCCATTCCCTCGTAATTCCTTCTGCTTAGAACAAGATTTTAAAAAGCCTTTAAAAAATCATCCAATCAAGCGGAAGGTAGCTAGAGAGAAAGTGGAAGAGCTCGATGTCCTTGAACGTGAAGAAAATGAAATTAAAAGACGGGATGATGTGAGGGAGGGTAGGGCTCTCGAGCTTTATTCAAACAGAGATCATGCAACCATCCAGAAATGTATCAACATCCAGTATGGCTTTTACACGGAACCCAGCAAAGGCCACACCATTCAATTTGAGACGATACTTGACATACGGCTGCCCTCAATGTGAGTTTTTGGAGCTTTTGCATCATTGCTATGCAGCGGATAGTGACCGGCTTGACCTGCAAATTGCAAAAATTTACATATCTTAAAGAGGATTTTGTTAAAGAGAAAAAAGGCAACTTCCCATCACCATTTCCCCCCCCCCCAAAAAAAACAAAAAGAAAAACAAGGATTAACCGCGCCCCTAAAAATAACAATGTTAAAATATTTAAAAAAAATGTTTTTTAACTCATATGCGCATATGTTTATATAAAATGATACATACAATCAGACCACAAATGCGACCATCATTACACTTCCTAAAACAAGTCATTTCAGTGCAGCTAATTTGATATTGAATGACAAGCTTGTTCCTCACAAGTCAAGGTACCACTTGTGTGTAACGCGTGTGTGTGCGAGAGTGTGTATTTTTTTGTCGAAAGGCTTGCTTCTTCTTTCATAGCAAGAGTTTACTCATTTTGTCTTTTTCCGGCCACGCTGTCAGGTTGATGGATGTTAGGTCAGCGCAGTGATGAAAAAAAAAAGACAGACATTGCAACCTCGCCATAGTCGGCTGATGCTGCCAACAGACGGAAGGACAGATGGACAATCCAACCAACGCTGGCACAGACGAGCTCCTTGGACGGCGCGTTGAGCAGCTTTTGGGATGAGCATCTTTGTTATACTTTGAGGGATGGCCTGGTGTCAAGGTTAGCCGAGGAACTGCTAAGGTTGCAGGTAAATGAAGATGTAATGTAAAGTCGCGGCCTGGTTTGCTCGGCTTACTATTTAAAGGGCAACCAACGTCACTTTTTTGTTTTTTAACTGACATCAGAAAAACGTTTTATAGCATCTAAAATACCCAAAACACGCAGTATGATATTTTTATTCAAATGCAACACACCAATAAAAATGACTTAAAGTGTCCAAAATCTGCAAAAAATTGAGCTGCGAATTGGGCATTTTCAGAAAGTCCCGCCCCCAGTTGGTGACGTCACGCTAAGACGGCTTGCATTGCTGGAGAATGCAAACAATGGCTTCAGATTCGGAGAATATGCTTTCTTGTTACACATCCAGTTATGAATATGATTCAAATAGTTCTGAAGAGGAAAGCATACATGTTTGCAATTGATTAAAGAAGTCCTTCCGTGTCATTTTGAGGCATCTGGACTGCAACGTAACGTCCCACAAAAGAGGCAGAAAAATGGCGACCAGCTCCTGTGAGGAATGAATCAGCCTGTTTCCACAGGCTGATAAATTCCTTCCATGGAGCTTTGACTCCCTCTGCTGGCGGCTTCTGGCGGCAACACAAGGTTTTCAAAAAAAAAAAAAAACAGTACAGCCAAATACATTGACGTGATGGAAAGACGCTACAATGCGAGGAGGAGGAGGAGGTCCTTTTCTGACGTCACGTACGGACTCGTCAACAACTCAAAAACAAGACTTCCTGAATGTTCAGCGCGAGTCTTAAAACGTAAAATATAGCTATATGCGGTGGAATCTTATTAAAATACGCCCAGTAGAAGTCATTTGAAGCCATTTTACAAATTATGGACACAACTTGTCCGGAGACGTCGGTTGTCCTTTAAAAGGAAATGTACCATCATTGGGGAGGCCCAAATATTTATTTGCCCAAAATAGACAGAGGACAAACAATTACAGATCTAGTTGTAAAACAATTTCACTGTGGGGTGAGTCCAGATCTCTCGGAACAAACTAATCAATTCGCCAAAGAATGGCATCAATGGACTAAAATTGCTAATTATCTGAATGACGAACATTGACAACTGCTTCACTCAGTTTAGCCAGATATTGTGGACGTTAGGTTGGTTAATTAAATCAGTTGTCATGACTCCGTTTTTCCTATCCATCTATCCATTTATGTACCTATCTATCCATCTACCTTATAGTGTTTTTGGTTGGTTCGTCAAATGGTTTCTAAGTTGGTCACGAGTTATCTAGTTGTCGAATTGATTGGCCCTTTTCGGTTGCTTTGGTTCATTACAATATTGGTCAGTGATAAATTCTCAATTAATGATCTCAATTGTTTCAGTTCATCAATGATTTTTGACATGATGGGAGCATAAATCATTTTATTCATTTTGCCCCCTTTGCAGGAGCCCAAACATTAATTTTAATGAGTCCCACAAGATGGCTTCCTGTTGCGTCTTTCACAGTTTGTCACCGCGTCCTCCCCGGTGACTGTGATATTGGCCGTCATTTATTCCCAACTCCTTTGATGAGATGGTCCGGTGCTCTGCTTGACGGCGAGCCATGGGGGGGCAAGGGCCTGGTGCCGGGTTGAAGTGGGTTTGCTTTGGGGTTGGGCGCTCAGTTGTCCCAGCGGTGAAGGGAGGGAGCGTCGCTGCGGGAGGGTCTCGCAAGGTTATGTTTGGTCGACTCGCTCGCCCACGCAACTCAATGGGGGGAACGCGTTTCTTGGTGGCGCTGACGTGCTCCACCTTAGTCAACTTGATGGTAGGACCCGATGGGGGGGTCCATCGTCGTCTCTTTGGGATGCTAATACAGTACGTTTGCTGTGTACGTTGAGGGAGCAACAGCATTAGTCAAATGACGTTATATAAAAGCAACCCAAGGCAAACGTATTTGAGTCAAATAATACAAAATGAAGGAAAACAATACAAAATAAAGTAACCCGAATCTAAAACATACTAAAACTATAATTTAGTCAAATAAATTACCGGTACAATGAATTGAAAGTGGAACGCAATATAGAATACAATTTAAATACACATCACTGGATGAAAGGTAGAAAGCAGAACAGTCTAAAATGAATGAAAATTCAAGCAAGCAGTTGAAAATTGAGTCAACTCCCAAAAAAGGGTGTGAGTGTGAGTGTTTGTGTCTTTGTGTACTGTTTCTTCTTCCTTTGCTGTATCTTAGATAAGTCTGGCTGTTGCTCGATTTACTGCAATCTCGCAAATTTTTGCTGGCTACCTCGCAGTTAAGCTAGCTAGCTATTGTTGAAGGAGAGAGCTGGCCTTACTCTTGCTCCTCGTGTTCTTTCAATTTAGGACTGTGAGGATGTTGGTTTTCGAAATACAGGCTGGAAACGTTGAACACTACGTTTGAAGGTTTTTATTCTTTTCTGCAGTTACGAATTGATTCAGGCTCCTGAGACTTTCCGATTTCGACAGGAAAAGCAAAGGAAACAGACACATATATTATATACTGGGATCAAATGTTAATGAGAGGCAGGCTGTTCTGCCCCCGATGTAAATGTCTAGAAACAAAGAAAGGTTGATGAAATTCTCCTGGTATGACAAGAGGGGTCCAGACTTCCTCCATTGCGCGTAAATCCCGAGATAAGACTTTCATGTCAGGGGAGCTTGACAGGCCTCAAGGACTTTCTCGAGGTAGGGAAAAGAGAAGAAGATAATTATGGGGTGTTGATCACTCATGATGGGAAGTGGATACAAACGTAACACTATAGTCTTTGTTTAACAATTTTAAACAGATGGTTTGGGGAGAGACTGGTACCTGTAATACTCATAATACGGCTACATTCATCAAAAATCGCTAGCTAGATACCCAGCTAGCTGGCTGACTGTGAGGTAGCTAGATATCCAGCTATCTAGCTAACTTAAAATCGCCCAAATTAGCCACCCCTAAACCAAAACTGTTCACTCAGTTATTAGATAGTCAATTAGCCCTATTCACCCCAGAGTTAGCTAGCTAATTTTATGAGTCAGTTATGTCCTTTTTTGGTTGATTTATTGGCTCGTCCATTTGTCGGTTAGTTGAGTGTTGTTCAGCGGAGCACTAAAGTTGGCTAGTTCATTAATAGGTTTGTCATTCTATTAGTTTATAGAAAATTACTTAATTGGTTGCTGTGCCATTCAAAGCTTGTTGAATTTAAATGTCTGGTGTCAACACTGCCTTTTTAAAGGGCACGAATGAGAAATTGTCCAACTATAAAAGTGAAAAAAAGCTACAATAGTTCGTGTATGTTATCACAGCTTACATTTTACAGTCTGCCAAAATCCGCTTGGCATGAACATTTATTGTGGCGTTTTTATCTTCCGCAAACTTGTGTTTCCCCAATCTGTTTGCTTCCAGTTCTCCTTCTGGTACCAAGCACACACTTTTTGTCACATTCATTGGGATTTTGTAGTTACAAAAAGCTTTTCTTGCATCTGGGTTTTGGCTTTTTCTGTTTTGAAGAGCCCCGTGTTGGAAGTGAAAGTTAGAGTGGTTTTCAAAAGTGTGAGCAGCCCTTGTTTTTTTCCTCCACAACGTAAAAACCTGCCACAGCATTACACGAGTTGGCCTCTAGATGGCAGCGTGCATCCACATTGATGGTCACCCACCCCACCTGGCTCCACCTCATCTCCTCCGCCTGGTGCCTGGGGGTCTCGGCTCATCTGCTCGCTTGCAATGTGGCCTCCAGAATGGAGAGCCTGACACTTGTGGTGTCCTCAGGATTGTCACAAGTGCTCTGTCAAATCAACACCCCCCTGCCCTTGCTCAAGACCCCAACACCCCTAAGCGTCCCACTCAAGCGAGTCCGCCAGCCTCCCAGGAAATGAAGTGTTGGCGCAGGGGGAATAGAAGACAAGCTTGTGGAACAGTCTGGGTCAAAAATAAAAAAAGTAATGCTCAGTTTCAAATGGCATTCCTTTAACCCTACGAAATCTACACTATAGTTTCACAATAAGTAAAATAAAAAAAATAATACAAACTGTACCACATGTCCTGAAAACAATCAAAACTAAAAATACAAATCAAACATAAAACTAATAACTATTGAATCGATGATGAAACCTGGACTGACCACAACTCACCCATTTTTAGTATGCTTATATAAATATTTTATACATATATTTAACAGTGGCGAGCCATGCATGTCATTCCGAGGTTTTCAGTCGTGCTACGTCTGAATCAATCCACAGCTGTGACTGTAAAAAGTGTTGTGTGATTTATTACACGTCCATTAGAGGGTACCGTTACAAAGGAAATAACGTGTGAAGATAGAAATACTGTCATTCAACTCTTTTTCCAATATGAATATGTGGATTCATGATATGGGGTCAAAAGTTGCTCTTTCATATCGCAGAGAAGAATGAACCAACATGATGGCAACACATCAATAATAACCTCGTAAAATTGCAATATAATCTGCTATTTTTGCCAGTTTTGGAGCCGTCCGTGTGTTTCCCCCATCTTTCTAAATGATGTCTATCTTTTATTGAAAAGTCCATCTTGAAAATGGCTTTAACAGTAAATCTGCAACCAAATTCATTTCTTCTCCTCCTTCAGCCAGTGTGGGTTGACAAAACTGTTATTAAATAAACACAGCTTATGCTAGCGCTGGCGGCATGTATTAAAAGCAATTTTCACAAACTAAGATTGGCAAGTGAGGAGCCAATTACAGTTTGCGAAAACTCTGACGTTTACCAGCGCTGGTCAACCTTTTGGGTTGCCAACTCGAAATTTGATTGGTTAAAGCAACAGTTTCATCGACACATTTGATGCGACAGGGTCAACAGGACTGATTGTGAAGGCGTCCAGGTGGATTTCTGACCCTTGTAACAAATGATGGCTGAAATGCGATTGGTTAAATACTGTATTTAGGTACAAAGCACATCTCGAAGCAGCACAACAAGGGAAAAGCAACGAAAGGAAGCTGAAAGATCATCCATCCATTATACGTACCGCTTATTCCTCATCAGGTTCGCTGTGGGTGCTGGAGCCTATCCTTGCCGTCATCAGGAATGAGGCGGCGGACACCCTGAATTGGTTGCCATCCAATCACAGGGCACACAAATACAAACAACAGTCACACCTAGGGAAATTTGGAGTGTTCAATCAGCCTGCTATGCATGTTTTTGGAATGTGGGAGGAAACCAGAGGACATGGAGAAAACCCCCGCGGGCCCGGGGAGAACTTGCAAAGTCAACGCAGGGAGGCCGGAGCAAGACACGAACCGGCAACCTCTGCACTGTGTAGCCGGCGTAATAACCACTCGACTACTGGGCCGCCCAGAAAGGCTATTTATATTCATGGACAAAATATAATTAACATCAGTCTGTGATTCAGATATTTCTGGGCCAGCAGAGAAGGTCTTGCAGACCCTGACGGTCCACAACTGATATGTATTGATATAATTTTTCCTTCCTTTTATAATTTTGCTGCTCCATTGTGAGAAGAAATAAGGTTTTCTTATCTTTTTCTGGTCTTCCCCCCAAAAAAATAAAGCAAACAAATGATGCCAATATGAAACCAAACAAAGCAAAAATGTCTACGATAAAGCAAAAATACGCAAGCAAAATGAAACAAGTGAGAAAGAAACAAAAATGAAAATAAACCAACCATACATGATGCATCTTCATCAATAAAAATTCAAACCATCGCCGTTGGCACGACATAAACTGAACGTCCGCCAATGAGCGCCCGTCAGTAGAAAAGTGGTTCCTTCGCTAATGAAGCCCATTTATTTCCAACTCTTCATGAACTTTGAAGAGGTCAACTCTTCACACGTAACCAAGATGGCGCAGCGTGCGGCGGCCGCGCTCGTCACCGCATGGCGGCTCCCTGGAATTTATTGCCGCTCGCTATGAGTTAGTTTCCATTAATTCCTGGTGTGTCACCATGATTTTTTTCTTTCCAATTAAGACTTGACTTGAGCACGCAAACAGCGGTTAACTTCTTTTGACACTTAAAATATTTGTACTTGGCTTTATTTTGGCCTGATTTTAACGTTGACATTTCTCACGCATAATTTTACATTTCACGTGATTAACCAAACTAGCGCGTACAGATACCAGAGAGTGAGAGAGACACTAACCCCCAGGTACACATACCAAAAATAATCCTGACTATTGACCGCATTGTGAATTGAGTTGAGTACTTTTCATTTTTAAAAAGGGGCTGAAGAGAAGCAATTTCATTTCCTCCTCCTGATGGAAGACTCCCCATCCGTTTGTTGATGACTGTTATTATTTCATATTTCTGTCAACATGGCATTATATGCAGACACTCCGCTGTGACTGATACCACCTGACCTCAATTTACCGGCAGGCCGCCATGAATATGATTAGTGGGCCACGCAAAAACCTGACTGAAGTGTCAGGTTGACTGACGTGACACGCGTGCGACACTTTTGTGTATCGTTATAATTGGATTCACTCACCGGCCACTCCATTAGGAACAGTGGCATTTTTTTGTGTCTGTCAAAAAACAAACGGGAAATTCTTATTTTATTCTTTCCGAATGGACTTCTGTGTAAGATCTCAGTCAGACATGAGTGGTCCATCGATGAAAAGGTTTCTTTACATTATGAAGTCACCTGTACTTCTTCGAGGCTGTCGGACGTTTCGCTTCTCATCCAAGAGGCTTCGTCAGTAAACTAAAATTTGCTGGAAGCTCTGGCCCTATATATATATATATATAAATAAATTATCCCTACTTTCCAGAGATGGCGGGGCCAGACCTCTGCTTAGATAGGTCCCCGCACTAAGCTTGGGGGAGCAGATGATTATTCCCTGAGGCTGCACTGATTACTTCTATTGTCCTGACTGATTATGGTATACGACTAGCCTGATTGCCCCATTCACCCTAGTATCACCTCATCAGCATGACTAAACCTACGTGGTAACGATCTAAGTAGTCTGTTGTAAGCACGATCCAAATTAAACCTCACACCACCATGGCGATTTAGTGAAGAGTTTTGCTGTTTGATTAAAATAGCTTGTTTTACTCCCCTTTCACTCGTGGGCCTCAAACATATGCAGTACATATGGGCCTCGATTACGCACCAAAATGGGACATCGGAGTGCGTGCGTGGGGCACAGGCAGCCCACGAGCCGCTAGTTTCTCATCCTTGCATGAGCAGTTTGTAGAATGAATGAACGTATTGAACAATCATTAGCAGGGTTTAATGAAAAGCAGCACATCCCCATCTAGTGGCGCACACCCCCTCTGCCCCTAAATGCACAACGACCACTAAAATGCAAAAGTATACATTATGCCTAACACACACTGCAGGAAAACATCTGCTGAGCCCACGAGCGTCACGCGCAGCACTCGTCACGTGACCAAGAGGCATTTGGCGGCACGGCGGCGATGAATATAAAGTATAAACACTCCTCGGAATCTTGCACCTCTGGCCTCAATTTCACGCCATTATCTCAGCATAATAAACACATTAGCTTCTCCCTTCCCGAGATGAAGCTTCTTCCCGCGCTACATCAAATCATTTGCCCATGTGAATAATGCATGAAGCCCCCTCGTGACAAAAGCCCCCCATAACCGCCCCTCCTGAGATCTCACTGGCTAACTCGCCACAGGAAGCAGACCATCGACTGGGATATTTTTTTAGGCGGGGAGAGGCAGGCAAGGGGGGTGATGCATGGCAGCTCATGTTCACTTGAAAGGACGCTTCCTCACCAGACCGTCACATCGTGTTGGGCTCAAGCACCTCACTGAACAAGATTTTCATATTTATTTATTTATAGCCTTCCAGCAGGTTTGAATGCACAAAATTCGATAAAAGGGGGGTAATAAATGTGATGGAGTGGCAATGAAAATGACAATAAAAATGTAGAATGAAGAGCTAATGAAAAAAAAAAAAATCTAACCATTCATCATGCAAAAAAAAAAAAACCTCAACAAATTTTGCGGGTGGTACAGAAAAAAAGTACTTTTAACTCATTCACTGCCAGACGTGCAAAAATGTGTCCATTCCAGTGTCAGGTTTTTGTCATTGTCACCTGAATTTCAGGACCCACAGAAATATTGGGTTTTAGGACTACATAAAAATTCAATGCAGAATAAGAAACCGTAGACTCTCTTCTTTCATCAGAAAAAAAACAAGTTAATTGCTAAATTATATGGGTTTGGAGTGATATAATAATAAAATAATAATACATTTTATTTCAAGCGCCTTTCAAAACACCCAAGGACACTTTACAATAAAAACACTAAAACAAAGCACATAACAATAAAACCATAAATAAAATGATACATAATAAAATAGCAGATAGAACTAGACATTGAAAGCAATTTTAAACAAGTGGGTTTTGAGGTGAGCCTTGAAAATAGGGAGGGTGTCAATATTACGGATGTTGGGTGGAAGTGAATTCCAGAGTTTGGGAGCAGAGCGGCTGAAAGCTCTGCATCCCATCGTGGTGAGACGGGCAGAGGGCACCTAGAGGTGAAGGGAGGATGAAGATCTGAGGGGCCGAGAGGGAACAGAGATTTGAAGCAGGTCAGAAAGATAGGGGGGGCAAGGTTATGGATGGCTTTGAATGTAAACAGAAGTATTTTGAATTTGATACGATGTTTAACAGGTAGCCAGTGGAGTTGCTGGAGGACAGGGGTGATGTGGTGAAAGGAGGGGGTTTTAGTGATGATCCGGGCTGAAGAATTTTGGACGAGTTGGAGTTTATGGAGAAATTTCTGATTGATACCGAAGAGAAGTGCGTTGCAATAATCGTTGCGGGAGGTGACGAGACTGTGGATAAGGATAGCAGGTGTGTGAGGGGTGAGCGAGGGACGGAGACGGTTAATATTACGGAGGTGGAAATAAGCAGACCGAGTTATGTTATTTATATGGGACTGAAAAGATAGTGAGCTATCGAGGATGACACCCAGGCTCTTGACCTGAGGGGAGGGGGACACGGTTGAACTGTCAATGGTGAGAGAGAAACTGTTAGTTTTGTGGAGGGTGGATTTGGTACCGACAAGGAGAAGTTTGGTTTTGTCACTGTTAAGCTTGAGAAAGTTATGGGAAAGCCAGGATTTAATTTCTGAGAGGCAAAGTGAGAGGGATGAAGGTGGAAGAGAGGCGTCGGGTTTGCTGGAGAGGTAGAGTTGGGTGTCATCCGCGAAGCAGTGAAAGTGAATGCCAAACTTACGGAAAATATTGCCAAGAGGAAGTAGGTAGATAATAAAGAGAAGTGGCCCCAGGACAGACCCTTGAGGCACACCAGAGGACACAGGAGAGGACCGTGAGGTGAACGAGTTGATTTGGATGAATTGTGAGCGATCAGAGAGATAGGAATGAAACCAGCGGAGTGGGGTATGTGTGATGCCTAGGGTGGAAAGTCTGTCGAGCAGGATAGGTTGGGAAATGGTGTCAAAAGCTGAGGTCAGGTCGAGAAGATGAGGATGGAGAGTGAACCGGCATCGGCTGCCATAAAAAGATCATTCGTGATTTTTATGAGAGCCGATTCAGTACTGTGGCGGGGGCGGAAACCAGACTGGAATTGTTCGTACAGGTTATTGTGAGTGAGGTGTGATTGAAGCTGGGACACAACTGTCTTTTCAAGAATTTTGGCGATGAATGGGAGGTGGGAAATTGGACGTAAGTTATTGAAATCGTTTGGGTCTGAGTTTGAAATGAGTTTGAAATGAGGGCGGATGTCCAAAATACAATGGAATACATACATATTGCTTTATATAGCGCTTTAAAGGACAACCGACGTCTCCGGACAAGTTGTGTCCATAATTTGCAAAATGGCTTCAAATGACTTCTACTGAGCGTATTTTAAAAAGATTCCACCGCATATAGCTATATTTTACGTTTTAAGAACAACTGAAGCTGGAACAAAAAAAAAAAATCCCTTTCCATAAGGGGGAAATCCTGCCCCCTTGTGGAAAGGGAAAAACATTGCCAGAGGCCGGGGCCAGCACTTTATCGGTACCCAAACAAGAAAAACAAAACCTGAATAAATTCAGGAATGGCGCTCTATGTCATATTTTCAATTCCCGAATAAATTCGTGAAGTGCAGTGGATGAGTTAAAGTGACATGAACTCAAATAACGAAAAATAAAGTTAAAAAATGTGCTAATAGGTGCTAACAGTGCTATTTTTAGCTTGATCGGGTATCAGTTTCATCTGGATCTTCTTCCTTTCCTTTCAGCTTTTCCCCGAAGGCAGGGGTCTCCAAAGTCGGTCCTCGAGGGCCGCTGTCCTGCCTGTTTTCCTGCTCTCAGAGGAGCAAGACACCTGATTCAAATGATCACTCATCAGCCAGCTCTGAAGCAGCATCAAAATGGTCCTGATGATTCGAATCAGGTGCGTTGCTCCTGGGAGAGCTGGAAAACAGGCATGACAGCGGCCCTCGAGGATCGACTTTGGAGACCCCTGCCCTAAAGGGTTGACACAGCGAATCTGTGTCCTCCATCTTCAGAGATTTCATTTGCATGTTTGTTTTGGCCAAGCTTTTGCGTCGGATGCCCTTCCTGCGACAACAGTCTGTATTTATACGGGCTTGGGACCGGCACAATAAGACACTGGCTTGTATCCCCCTGTGGCTACATAACAAGCAACTCTATAAGCTTAATACTGGATGTCACTTGAAAATAACAAATCCAACACTCAATATTCTGTGGATCCTCCAATTTGCGTGAAAATGACAAAAACCCTGGCACTGGTGTGGACACATTTTTGCACATCGTCTGGCAGTTAAGAAACATTACATCAAAATTCCAAATGGATCCTATGATACGGAAAAATGGGAAGTCTTTAGCCAGTATCACTACCAAGTCAGAGGCGGAGAAAACGAGATCAATTAGCCAAATAATTTGACCAAAATTCCAAATGCTTTAAAATTGAAAATAACGGATCTTCACCCGGCCTAGCTGATTTCAGAATCAGAATCAGAAAACCTTTATTTGTCCCACAATGGGGAAATTTGCAGTCCACAGCGGCAATTGAAAGGGGATAGGGTGGGGGGTGGGGGGGGGTGGTGGTGGTGGTGAAAGGATAGAAAACAAGATGTTCTAAGCATAACAAAATAAAAATGTCAACTGTATACTGTGCAAATGTAAATGTGCAAAACCGTTTCATAAAAAAACTGTACATAGTGCGAGTATTGAAAAATATGAAAACTTTTCTCTGTAAATCCAGAATCTCAGAACTGTCATCTGTACTAACGTCTTTGGCCACAAGGTTCTTTGTTGCATGTTCGTAAAATGTGCTTTTGAAAACATCGTTCTGTGTCAAAAGTTTTGCAGGAGGAGAAATCGCAGATCAAGTGTTGCCAGACGACAACGTCGCAATTTGCCGCAACGCCGCCTGGATAAGGCGCTGACAAGTGCGATTACGACGACAGCTGCTGATGAACGGTAATGGCCTGTCACCGGTTTTTATCTGGTGTCACATTGGGATGTTACAGGAAGTGGTGAGCAATCATTTAACGAAGAGTGGAGGGGGAGGAACAAAAAGTCGCAGACACCGATGCGTTGACCAAAAAGCCGACAAAAATTGTGACCGCATTAGGATGTTAAGTGATGCAACAATGGCTCGTTTAGCAGCAGATGGAGGTTTGTTAACAATATACTTCCCCTTTCATGGAGGATGAAATGCAAAGATGACGTGACAGTGGGTAACAAAAGTCTACACACCCCTGGCCAAATTGTTTGTGCTGTTGATATTGTGCAAGATAAATAAATTGATTGCGGGACATATGACGAGTTAACTCACTTACATTAGGGCAGTTCAAAAAGGCCTTCACAAATGAATAAAACATAAAAATAAAATAAGCATTTTTAGGGTGGGGAGGTGTGTTTTGTCTCTGTTTGTCTAATTTTAGAATGAAAAACAAAATCCAAATCTTCCATGGTTGAGACTGTTACTATCAATACTATGACTGCCAATCTGTCCATGGTTGTAGATCGAGTAGTGATTCTGAGATGCTAGCCATATGCATTGTGTGACTTGCTTAATCCAAGCTGTCAGCAGTTTTCTCTGTGATGCTGTGCGATCGGCTTGAGAGTGCGGAGTTTTTGCAAAGGTTGTGCCTATCGCACTGGTTCTGACTGGAGCATCTTGATTATAACTGTGTCTATCATCAGTTAATGTGTTGACGCCATTCATATGATGTTCGTAGGCATTTAACAGCTTTCGATAATAGACATGAGCTTTGATCGTCATACTAGAATATTGTAAGTTGACTCGTGATGCAGTCATGGCTCTGCCCTCATTCCATGCAAGTGAGTTAGTCCTGAGCCTCTGATGTTTCTCTTCTCATGATGTTCGTCCAATTCATCTGAGATATCTTAGCCAAGCATGGTTAGTGCCAGAGATCAGTATGTGGTTCATTGTATAAAATCCTCAATCTCGTAGCTTGCTCATAATCCATTCAATTTAACAAATTCGTTAGACCAATTCGCAATGTTGATGTTCTGATGTACTTGAATCGTATCGATGATGGTCTGTACCAAGGCTACATATCAGTCGATCTGACTGACTTGCTTCTATCCATGGGCATCAAGTTTTCGGCTATGACGTCTATGATTCGATTTCTGATTCACCGCTGACCTTAATTAGTCGATTAAGCGCAGTGATATTCGAATCCCATTGATTGTAGAGTCTTACTATCAATTAGGAATGATTACATAGTGGCTCATGCAATTCTCGAAGTATTGATGTAGTTTGTTCTTGTCTCTTTCCCCAGCCAACATTCTAGGTAGCTAATAAATGCATTGTTGGCCGAGAACACTGTTGAGAGGTTTATGTCATTTTCATTGGCTGCGAGTTCATGTTGCTTAAACATACTTATCGAGCAAGAGTTGAATTTTCGCAAATTAGGCACATGTTAAGGGAGCGCATAATTCGAATCTTGAATGACATGCTTTGGTTATTTAATTCTCGCGTTACTTGCTGTGTGACTGCACGAACTTTCAATGTGATGGCATGCTGAATTGAACTGAATTTCGTGTATGTATGTTATGAAAATTTCGTTTGAGATAACCTAAATTTGTAGACAGAACTCAAAGTTCGATAATCTGATAATAGAGAATTTGACTGACGGCTTAACTAAGGAAATTAAAGCAGACTGAAATGAATGTTTATATGACTATCTACAACTTTGGCGGACTTCAATGTGCAAGCACTTGGGTCAATCATCAAACCAAGCATCTGTGATATGGCTACTTTTTGCTGATAGAGTCCTCAATTTTATGACCACTAGCTCTTAATGATCTCCGACAGCTATGTTACGGCACGAAGAGGCTGTCTCACTGCTGTGATTGTCATTATCTTCTGAACTGCCTGCTTTGTAAAACCAATCACTCATTGCACCGCTGATATGTCAGCTAACTCATTGCCTAAGTTTCGTCTGATGATCCACTTCGATGCTAAGCTAGATCAGGAACGCATTTACTGCAAATTGAAGACTTGCATAGCTTTCGTCAGAGTATGTGTTTCTAGGTGGCAAAATACATCATGAGCACTTTCGTTATGGCAGATTAAAGCCATTTTAACGAAACGGTCCAATATCAATTGCCTTGAGTAGCGAAACCAGACATTGGTGCATTTATTGCAACCATTCGAATTCATATTGTACTTGAAGAAATTCACAAGCATCAGTGTCTTAGAGGGTCAAGTTGCTTAGCTGGTCGGTATAAATGCTCCAGACACATGTGATATGAGGTTACAAGGCATTTTTTATTCCAGAAGTAGATTCTAACTGATTCGTCCTAAGCTCAAGGATGATTAATTGGTTAAGCCCAGTCAGTCAAATAACGACTGATCGTCGAAGTACAACAGCTACAGTATTGAGGTTCGAATACTAGGTCAACATTGATGCATGTTAGATCGTTTTCGCATTCAGTCTTAAAGACTAAGCTGGTATATGCTGGCATTATCCGCAGTTTATCCGTGGATAATTCGGATCAGTTCATTTAACATATTCGATCACGTTAGGTATGATTAAGGTTTATGTGTGCTTAAGATAGTATTACTATCGTAAGTTGTTGATTCAGTTAGATAAAGGAGTTAGGATCATTGAAAATATGCCTGCAAAGGTATGACAATTAAAGTACATCAGAATGATCTTTCAATTTTATACTAGCATTAACTCTTTAAATCTACATATAGTCTCACTGCAATTATATGCAATATCAATACTCAGTAACACTGAAATCATATGTCTAGTCAATTCATACAAGCTAACAAATGTCAACTTCAAATAAGAAGGCATTATTTATAACGTAATCATAATCTGCTCATGCAGATAATTTAACAGATCTATCAGATGATAACGACAGTTATGCAAAATGAGCTATAAGTCAATTAAATAATGCAATATGCAATATAACGTCGCCTTTATAGATAACTTAATGTCATGACTGGACTTTATTAATTTCATGACATATCTTTCTGCGCAACTTTCGATTAATGCAGCGCATTCACTGTTAAGTGCGTCGGTCGACATGCAACGAGCAGTTCAGTTTCAATTTCTTTCTGAGACCTTCTGTGATGTCGTTCAAATCCGAGTAATCTGGATCCGAAAAGAGCTGAAGCAGTAGGCGGCAGAAACTATCCGTTATCATTCATTAAGGGTCGACAACTGTTAAACGTTAATTGACGTATGCCAAAATTCAAACACGTCGTGCGATTCGAAACAGACTTGCAAGTAATTAAGTTACTACTGTGAACTGACGTCTTGCTACATTGGATGGATTCAGAGCCCAAATTATGACACCAACTAGTCTTAAGGATGATACAAGACAATCGCGATGCATTTCCTGATTAGTATGTCGATTATCAATGTATCGACCAACACTCAGACAGCAGCAATTCATCTGATTGTTTCGACAGATGATTTTCGCGACTGTCATCAGGCATTGCGTAGTGTATTCGCATTAAACACTCCTGTCAAGCAATTTTTGAAATTGCTAAGATTCCAATTCGATGCCACTTCGTGCTGACTGCTTTATAGTCAGCTTTGAGACGTACATGAATGTCCCGCACTATGTTGGTCGTGTATTCCAAGAGCTCTGTTACGCTAAAATTGCACAGCATCAGGCCTTGGCTCGTGGTAAGCGAACCACTGAGGAAGAAGCCATTTCAAAAAATGCAGCAACATGTTTGTCCTAAACATGCCGCCCCTTGGTTCAAGCACGTCGTTTAGTCAAACTGAGACTCAGAATTCGAGCAACTTGAGACTGTAAGAAGAGATGGGTCTGTTGCCATGGTAGAGTGTCAGCGTGTGTTGCTGACGTGGCTGGGAAAGTGTGGATGTAGTCTGTGAAGTCGAATTAGAATAGGACAGAGAAAAGATGAGAAAGGCTAACGTAAATGCACTTTAATGATATCATAAGCAAAGCTATAGCTGTAGCTTATAATCACGATATAGCCATAATGCTTAATCCATATCAAACCGTAAGTAACACTAGAAATACAACCTGATCCAGGAAGACCAGGAGGCACTAGATCAAAAGAGTAGAAAGCGTCTCAAATCTCGTGAACGTAATCTCGTGCACCATTCATAATCGTAAGCACATGACACATACCGTATTACTAACATATATTCTTAGTAACATACATGTATTAGTCTTAGACCAATAGATTGACAAGGACTAGGCAGCTAGCTAGTAAGAATGCCATTGTCAGTAATGGACCTGGGAGTTAATTCTTTGCAAAGTATCCGAACGTAGATAGTTGCATTGCTCATATTGCACGAATTTGAAGCCAAGTCAGGAAGTGTAAACTACATTTCAACGTCAAATTGATAAGCTTAGTTGAGAATAGTTCGTGCAAACATCAAAATATCACAAATTTATTTTAAGTACTATGAATATGTCAGTTTAGAAGTCGAATTCGAAATATTGTGTGCCTGCAAGTCACATTCATTCTGCACCTTGGTAATTAAAAAGATGTATTTTTTATGCTGGAGAGTAAAAAAAGGTCTTAAAGCAACCACCACCAAATTAACTCCACCAGTCCCTTTCTCACTCACTCACTCACTCACTCACTCACTCACTCACTCACTCACTCACTCACTCACTCACTCACTCACTCACTCACTCACTCACTCACTCACTCACTCACTCACTCTCTTACTCTCTGTCTCTCTCTCACTGTCTCTCCCTCCCTCCCCCTTTCTCTCTCCTCCCTCTCTCCCTCCTTCTCCCTCTCACCATTTCTACCTCTCTCTCTCTCCCTCTCTTTCTCGCTCTCATTCTTCTTCTCTGTCCATCCATCCTTTTATCCAATTATTTTATTTATTCATTCATTTATTTGTTTATTTATTTATATTTTCCTGGAAGTCATATTCATTCAGCACTTTGGTCATTAAAAATATATTTTATGCTGTAATGTCAATAAAAAACATTTTTTTCAAGCAACCACCACCAATATTTTGTTACACCGCAAAGCAAGACAGCGACAAAACAATTTTGAAGGGGCCTTGTAGGGTAAAGGTTGGCAATTGATATTCTCATCTACATCTAGTGGTGTGTTCAAATACCAGCGCAGCATTGTCAAGCTCATCCTCGCTCCATTTTCACTGGTGTAACCTTCTTCTTAGACCCCCCTCCGTCCCCACCCACAGTCACCTTTTCCCATGTCGAAGGTCGGCGTTTCGCCCAGCTTTGCGATACGCACGACCACCTTCACAATAGCGACGGAGCCGACAAGCAGCCTGCGGAAAAAAACAAGTTCTTAACTGACCTTTCCAACGAGATTCCCGCAGGAGGTGTTTAATCCTCCTCCTGAGCATCAGTTTGACGTGAGGCGGTGCGATTAGTGGGAATCTGAAACCCGGACCAAGAATTTCGCAAGCTTTGGACAAGTTCGGCGCCTCGGAGTTGCTGATTTAATTCTTCACTTTTCACACGGGCAAGCGCAAAAGCTTCACTGTGTACCGCTGCAAGGTGGCGAACTCTGGGAAAGTTTAGCTCTACAAATTATACTGATGTTGAAAAATTGAAGTATGTCTTCCGTGATAGTTTTTTTTGTATACATGATAGTTGTGCTCCATGTACGGCAATTTGCATTGAATTAAGAAGAGTTTGAACATTTTTTGTCGCAGTCCGTCGACATCTCAGCTCCTCTCTTTGTTCATGAATGCGTCACAAATATTTTTCACTTTTTGCAGAGGATGAATAAAATGATAGTGAGCACTGTTATACTGCCACTAAAAGACTGAACGTTTTTTTTCATCCCAAACTTTCTAAGGGGTGCCATGAGTTTTTTTTTTGGTGGGGGTCAGGGGTGCGGAGGCAAGTATAGGTGATTATAACAATTTAGAGGGATTTGTATCCCAAGGCTCCACACGTTCGCTTGGCTCATCAGTCACAAAAGTCACACTTTGGAATGATTCCGTGGTGTCGATCAGCAACTTGGGGGTGTCGTGTCTTTCTTGTCTGAGCTGATAACATACCTCGCAGCTCCGCCGGTCGCGCTACCAATTGGAGCGCAGCCTCCCACCTCATGTCTTGCGTGCCGCCCCGCCCGCCACCTCTTGATGCGCAACACCCATCCCCTTGCCAGCAGTCGCACCCGCCCCTGACTCAAACGTGCGATTTCTAATTAAACCTTCTAACTGAGGTTAAGAGGCAATTTCATGCAGCCTACTCTTGATAAATAGGGCAGGCGACCCCCGTCATTGCTCCCCCAATTCTACGGTTAACAGTCTTTCGTCGGCAGAGTTTGCTCTCCGACGAGTCCGAATGGTGATCACATTCATTTTGCTTTTTTTGCCCCCTCCACTCACAAGCTGTTGCAACTGTCGTAAACCACATTTCTGCAAGTACCACGGGGAAGGGGTCCAAGATGTTTGTTCAAAACAGCTTGGCAACGTTAATGCCCCAAGTATTCATTATGTGAACTCTTGAGAATCATTGATTTGCCCTGATGGAATTTGTAAGATGATCTGAGAGTGAGAAACAGAAGGGGGTGGAGAGGTGTTAAGGAAAAAAAAGCAGCATTATTTTCTGAGGGTGAGGGAGAAGAAGCCAGACACATTGATTAAGGTCGGGAAAGGCTCGCTTGGACGGGGGATTAATTACCGTCTTTGCTCAGGCAAAGGAAACATTGATCTGTGCGAGTGAGGAGGATGAAGATTAATGACAGGCGGCTTTATGGTGATGAAGATAAAGTGCTACAGTGGAGAGGGAGAAGAAATATCCGCCAATGCGCGGGAAAATCGGTCGGCGTGTTCCTATAAGGCCCGATAGAGGTTCCAAATGCTTTAGAGGTGACATTTTACACACCGTTAGTACAGCGAAACTATGCTGCTGTACCTATATCAGAATCATCTTTTTGTGTGTGCATGTTTTTATTTGTTTCTTTTTTTAATATGTTTAGTATGACACAGGAGTTTGGTTGGGAATGCCATCAGTGCAGTACCACGCTCTGCCAAGCAGCACTGAGCTGCAGAGGAAGTAATGCAGCCGAAGCGAGCTAATCTAAGATTAGCCTAGCGCACATTGTAATGTCCCGCAAGAGGCACTGATGCATTTTGAATTGCTTCATTCAACAAATAATCAGAAAACAAATCGGTCCATCATCAGCACATTCACGCAAAAACTGCTGATGGCCACAACTCATGCCGACTCTCTCGCCTCGTAGTCCAGCTAACATGGGAGCCAAACCCTACGGCAGGGGTCCCCAAACATTTTCCTGTGAGGGCCACATAACTTTTCCCTTCTGTGATGGGGGGCCGATGTCAGTTTGTAACAGAAAAAGTGTGACAATCGTAGGGGAGCTTAAAAAAATGTTTTCCATAAAGCCACACATAACCAAATAACCCTTTCTTTACAGAAAAAAAGGAAACAAATAATAACACTATTAATGAAATAAATAACTAAATGACCCTCTCTGAGTTCTTCACAGAGAAAAAAATCAGGAAATAAATAACACTATTTATGAAATAAATAATAACTAAATAACTCTCTGGGTTCTTCATAGAATAAAACAGGAAATAAATAACACTATTTATGAAATAAATAATAACTAAATAACTCTCTGGGTTCTTCATAGAATAAAACAGGAAATAAATAACACTATTTATGAAATAAATAATAACTAAATAACTCTCTCTGTGTTCTTCATAGAAAAAAAGCCATGGACGAGTCACGAACAAGGGGGGCGGGACCTTATGAAACTCGCAATTTCCAGGGTCATTTTGAAGTAGTTTTTGGACACTAACTCATTTTTAATCGTGTTTTGCATTTGACGAAAAATATCAGCCTGCGTGTTTTGGGTATTTCAGATGCTATAAAACGTTTTTCTGATGTCAGTTAGGAGACAAAAAAGTGCTGTCAGTTGTCCTTTAAACGCATACGCACGAAAAGGTAGCCCATGCGAATGCCCGCTCCAAATTAATTAACTTCAAGCTGAACAATATGATGTATAACATCTAATTTCAAGAATTTGATTTTTTTTCAAGTTAATTTGGTTAGCGATTTATTTGATGGGCCAAGCCAAAGTACAGTGAAATCTCGGTTTACGAACCCCCTTGGCTTACGAACTTTTCGGTTTACGAACGTTACATTAATGAAAATTTTACCTTGGCATACGAACTATTTCTCGGGATACTCACGGAGCTGCCACAATGAGTGATGTGTCGTTTGCGAATGAGCCCGTTCTCCTAACAAGAAAATGGTGGCCGTATTTGTCGTCTATTCCCCGCCCCCAGTCTTCGGTTAAAGCCACGTGATTGGTCAAGAACGCAGCAGTGGGGGATGGGGTTACAGACAGAGAGAGAGTAAGGCCATTCTCCAAAAAACAAAATGCCGTCTTCGGTCAAAGCCACGTGATTGTTCAAGAACCCAGCAGTGTGGGGGCCGGGGGTTAAACATTAAAGAGACAGGCAGACAGAGAGAAAGTGTGTGAGAAAACACACACACACGAAAGGGAGATAACAGAGTTTTAAACCAAAAAACAAAAGTGAAAAAATAAAAGAAAAAAGATAAAAAAGGTTAGAAAATGGATAGAAAAGGGTGACATTTAGACTTGTTTCAACTTTAATAATTCAAAAGCAGAGTGTAGGTTATAAATATCCCATCAATCAGGCTCCACAAATAACCCGCACAAGTCATCTGTACACTTGATGCAAAACGCTATCACCCCAGCTAAACAGATCACAATTGATGAAGAACTAGATGCAATTATCACAGTGAAAGCACCGATAAGGGATCTTTCCTCAAGATGGTGAAAGAAGCCTATGTTCCTCATGAAGTGTTTAATGCTGGGGAAACCGGACACTCCATTCCATCAAGCCATTAACAACCATCACAAAGGTAAATAAAATGACTTTCTTGTACAGTACAGTTTATTTCTTTAATCATGATGCTATAGCACATTTATTATACATAAAATAAGGTATATTTTGTGCAGTTTTAAGGCTTAGAAAAATAGAAAAATAGAAAGTAGAAAATTATGTTTTATGGGGACGGATTATTCTCATTTTAATGGTTTCCATATGGGAAATTAATTTTTCGGGATACACACCTTTTGCCTTACACTCTGTCTGGGAACCAATTAAGTTTGTAAGCCAAGGTCCCAATGTACCTGGAACCAAGTTTATTTTTGAGAAGCGGGGCGCAAACACTTTATTTCTTGTCGTCATGCTCTGAACAAGTAATGGCCGCAGGAAGACAAGCGACCTTTGCCATGAAGCCCGTTATGGGGCTGTGAAAATGCTACAGGTGTCAATCACACTTCACAGCCCTGGTGCCGCTGAAAGGAAGTGCTGACACGGGGTTGGTGGTAGCAAGGTCGCTGCATGAGTCACAATTGATGGATAATGATGGAAACCATTAAGGAGGAAAAGTTCTGAACCAGCTAAAAGCGGATGGGTTATTTCGACCGTCGCTTTTTCATGAAGGCCATAGCTTTATCTTGTCTGTCCCTTCTGATGACTTGATTGCCTTTTTTGGGGGGAGGGCGGGGCTGGGGGGATGCGAGTGGGATTTTCTGTTGTTGGCATGTCTAGAAACGCACCAATTTTCGCAAGCAGCAGAATCCTAACATGACATGCCACACTGACTCGGTCGCGGCTTGGTGAAAATGAGTCCAAAAAAAAATGCATTTCAGAAGAAAAAAATGTTTTTGTGGCATGTATTAAAAATTATCGTCCAGCTACCTACCCGCACCGGAAGGTTATTACAATTTAGGTGCAGCCTAGGAAAAAAAAAACACCTCAACTTTCCATGTGGACTTTGGTACCTTCAGGAGCAGTTTCTCGGCTGACCTGAGGAGCTGCATTTGAAAATCAACTCTTAAGTGCACCAGCAGCCGGTGAAGGAAGGGCTAAATTGAATGACACTAAATGTTTTTTTCGACTTGTTTGTGTTTGAATGCCAGCTGCAGTATTTTTGGACTTTTGAGGGAGGACTGGCTGACTCCAAAGTAAGTAAATTACAGTAATCCAGCCGAGCTGTGATGAAGGCGACAGTTATTATTTCAAAAGTGTCGCTGTGGAAGAAAAGTGCACGGCCATATCATGCCTGAAATTGTCCAACGTTTCATTTTGCGTCCAATTTTCCGGTGTATACGGTGCACTGGAGTATAAAGCGTACTCCCAATGAATGGTGTATTTTCAAAGTTTTTACATATACGTATAAGGCACATCACAGTCAAAAGCGCACCTCCAATGAATGAAAAACGTTTTACAACATATAAATATATAAAACGTTACCAGGGTGGTCCGGTAGTCGAGTGGTTAGCACTCCGGCTTCACAGTGCTGAGGTCGCCAGTTCACGTCCCGTTCCGGCCTCCCTGTGTGGAGTTTGCATGTTCTCCCCGGGCCACGTGGGTTTTCTCCAGGTCCTCCGGTTTCCTACCACATTCCAAAAACATGCATGGCAGGCAGATTGACAGTCCAAATTGTCCCTAGGTGTGTGTGAGAGTGACCGTTGTTTGTCTTTGTGTGCCCTGCAATTGGCTGGCAACCAATTCAGGGTGTCCCCCGCCTAGCGACCGAAGACGGCTGGGATAGGCTTCAGCACCCCCCGCTACCTTAATGAGGAATAAGCGGTCCGGAAAATGGATGAATGGAAATCGTTACCAAATATAAGGCACACCACATTATGAGGCACTGCAGTAGAGTCTGGTGTTACGCAGAAATGGAGTCGGTGGCTCCTGGCAGTAGTTGTGAGACCTGTTGTGGCTCAACATTACTTCACATATAAAGCGCATCTGCGTAAATGGCGTAGGGTCATCTTTTGAAAAAAAAAATCAAGGCTTTTGGGTACGCCTTATACACTGGAAAATACAGAAGGTGGTTGGTTCGAACAAGACTCAATCTCAGAACAGGTGTGGGTAATGTTGAAGTTGTGGCATCAATGTTTTATTAACTGGAATATGATCGTCAAGAATCGAGATACATGAAGCCACGCAAGCAAGAATTCATCAGGACGTTTGGCAATTTGCGCTCAAATCCGGCATTCAGGGTGAATTGTTGGGAATTGGCCCATGTCAGCTCTGTTTTGAAAGCATGCACGAGACAGATGTGCAACACTAAATATCAAAGTCTTTGCCAACGTCATTTGGGGAAGTGATTTGGGGAAGTGATTTGATGTCGCTGAATTAGTCCAAAATATTTTGGATTCACTTTGGACCGGATAAGCTCTTCAGATGGTGGACCAATAACACATCATAATGTGGTTGCCTTTGAATCCTACAAATGACTTTCAAATTACTCCATTTTTTAAATATGGCTCCAGCTTGAATGTAAAAACACACATTGGATTTTTAATTTATTCCTTATGTATATATATATATATATATACAGTAAAGTCTCGTTATATCGATATTCAAGGGAGTCCGAAAAAATATCGATATAACCGGGACTATCGATATATATATATATATAAAATCCTCATCTCACCCACCATGGGTGGTGTCTGTCCCCCATTTTAGTCCTCTATTAGAGGCCAGGAAGCTTGAGGCTTCTGCGCAGTATCCGTCCCGTTCCTAGCACTGCACTTTTCTGGACCGAGATATCTGATGTTCTCGGGATCTGTTGCAACCACTCGTCGAGTTTGGGGGTCACTGCCCCGAGTGCTCCGACCACCACAGGCACGACTGTCACCTTTACCTTCCAGGCTCTCTCCAGCTCCTCTGTGAGCCCTTGGTATTTCTCGAGTTTCTCATGTTCCTTCTTTCTGATGTTTCCATCTCTCGGAACCGCTACATCCACGACAACGGCTTTCCTTTTCCCTTTATCACGATATCTGGTTGGTTGGCCATTACCATCTTGTCAGTCTGTATCTGGAAGTCCCACATGATCTTTGCTCGGTCATTCTCTACGACATTGGGAGGTGTTTCCCATTTTGACCTTGGGGTTTCCAGTCCATACTCCGCACAGATGTTTCGGTAGACTATGCCAGCCACCTGGTTATGGCGCTCCATGTAGGCTTTCCCTGCCAGAATCTTCCCCCCTGCAGTTATGTGTTGGATTGTCTCGGGTGCCTCTTTGCACAACCTACACCTTGGGTCTTGCCTGGTGTGGTATATCCGTGCCTCTATGGTTCTGGTGTTCAGGGCCTGCTCTTGAGCAGCCAGGATGAGTGCCTCTGTGCTGTCCTTGAGGCCAGCCCTCTCTAGCCACTGATAGGACTTCTTGAGATCAGCCACTTCAGTTATGGTTCGGTGGTACATCCCATGTAGGGGCTTTTCCTCCCATGATTGTCCCTCATCCAGCACCTCATCCTCTGTTCCCCATTGTCTGAGACATTCTCTTAGTACATCATCCGTTGGAGCCTTCTCTTTGATGTATTCATTGAGCTTGGATGTTTCATCCTGGACAGTGGCTCTCACACTCACTAGTCCGCGTCCTCCTTCCTTACGGCTTGTGCACAGTCTCAGGGTGCTGGATTTGGGATAGAACCCTCCATGCATGGTGAGGAGTTTTCGGGTCTTAACATCCGAGGTCTGGATCTCTTCCTTTGGCCACCTTATTATTCCTGCAGGGTATCTGATCACTGGCAGGGCATAGCTGTTTATTGCCCGGGTCTTGTTCTTGCCATTGAGCTGGCTTCTCAGGACTTGCCTCACCCGCTGGAGTTATTTGGTCGTAGCCGCTTTCCTTGTTGCGAGTTCGAGGTTGCCATTGGCCTGTGGTAGACCGAGGTACTTGTAGCTATTTTCAATGTCTGCTATTGTTCCTTCAGGGAGTGAGACCCTTCAGTGTGGACTACCTTGCCCCTCTTAGTCACCATCCGACTACATTTCTCCAGCCCGAATGACCTCCCGATGTCATTGCTGTAGATCCTGGTTGTGTGGATCAGGGAGTCTATGTCCCTTTCGCTCTTAGCATACAGCTTTATGTCATCCATGTAGAGGAGGTGACTGATTGTAGTTCCATTTCTGAGGCGGTATCCATAGCCTGGCTTGGCGATTATTTGGCTGAGGGGGTTCAGTCCTATGCAGAACAACAGTGAGGAGAGTGCCTCACCTTGGTATATGCCACATTTGATGGACATTTGCGTTAGTGGCTTGCCATTGGCTTCAAGTGTGGTTTTCCACATCCTCATTGAGTTTGCAACGGAGGCTCTCAGAGTCCTGTTGACCTTATACAACTCCAAGCATTCAGTGATCCATGTGTGTGGCATCGAGTCATATGCTTTCTTGCAATCAATCCAGGCTGTGCACAGGTTGGTATGTCGGGACCTGCAGTCTTGTGCGACTGTTCTGTCAACCAGCAGCTGATGTTTGGCACCCTTAGTATCTCTACTAATGCCTTTCTGTGCTTTGCTCATGTATTGATCCATGTGTCCACTTATCTTAGCCGCAATGATGCCTGACATGAGCTTCCATGTTGTGGAGAGACAGGTTATTTGCCGATAGTTGGAAGGAACTGCACCCTTTGAGGAATCCTTCATGATCAGGATTGTTTGCCCTTCGGTTAGCCATCCTGGGTGCGTCCCATCCATCAGCAACTGGTTCATTTGTGCTGCTAGGCCCTCGTGGAGTGCTGTGAGTTTCTTTAGCCAATAGGTGTGGCCTGGTGCCGTCCAGTTTTTCATACCTGAGACTCTTTCTTGTATGTCTGCCACGGTGATGGTAACTGCTTTCTGTTCAGGGGGCTTCAAATGACGTCTACTGAGCGTATTCTACAAATATTCCACCGCATATAGCTATATTTTACGTTTTAAGACTCGCGCTGAATATTCAGGAAGTCTTGTTTTTGAGTTGGTGACGAGTCCGGACGTGACGTCACTAAGGGACCGCCCTTCACCATAAAAATGATGAATTGTAGCTGTCCTTCCATCACGTCAATGTATTTTGATGTACCCGTTTAGTCTGGGGACCTCCTGTTGCACCCAAAAGCCGCCAGGAGGCCAGAAGAGGGCGTCCAAGCTCCATATAAGGAATTTATCAGCCTGTGTAAACAGAGGTGGCCACAGGAGGTCGCCATTTTGTGCCTCTTTTTTTGGGTGAGAGATTTTCCCCCAATGTTGCCTCAAAATGGCAAAAATAAATTCTTTAATCAATTGCAAACATGTATGCTTTCCTCTTCAAAAATATTTGAATCATATTCATAACTGGATGTGTAACAAGAAAGCATATTCTCCGAATCTGAAGCTATTGTTTTGATTCACTAGCAATACAAGACGTCTTGGCGTGACGTCATGAACTGGGGGCGGGACTTTCTGAAAATGCCCAATTCGCAGCTCAATTTTTTGCAGATTTTGGACACTTTAAGTAATTTTTATTGGTGTTTTGCATTTGACTATAAATATCATACTGCGTGTTTTGGGTATTTTAGATGCTATAAAACGTTTTTCTGGTGTCAGTTAAAAAACAAAAAAGTGACGTCGGTTGTCCTTTAAAACTACACACAACATCCCTTATTCTATGTATAATAAATGTGCTATTGTATTATAATGAAAGAAATACACTGCGTTGTATCATAAAGTCACTTTATTTACATTTGTGATGGTCATTGATGGCTTGATGGAATGGCGTTGGAGGTCGAAGGTCAAAGGGGCACATTACATGAGGACTGTAATTAAAGGAATAAACTGTGCTGTAAAATAAGTTTTACAGCAGTTTTATTTACCTTTTTGATGGTCGTTGATGGCTTATGGAAGGAGAGTCACCTTCCATGAGGACTGTTGGTAACTTAACCTCTGGTGTGGCTTCTCTTCTTTTTTCTTTGGAGACTCCTCATCATTTTTGCTGATTAAAAACCTCTTAATTGACACCTGTTGCTTTCTGACTTTTAAGGTCTTACGAAGCTGAGGCATCAGATTATCGTTCATCATGTTGATGATTGTCATAGCCAGTCTTTTCTGGATTTAACTGTTCGATAAAAGCCTGCCCATCATTCCACTTTGCCAACATTGCCTTTATGAGCTCACTTGATGCCCTAGCCATCTCCTCCTTGCCCTCAGATGTTGTTGAATGATCCGTTGCTGGCTTTAAAATCCTCAATAAGCGCCAAACTTCCAGGTTGGCGGATGGCGATATCGGCGTGAATTAGCCGTGCTTTCTCGCATAAAATAGCCATACTCACGCAGTCGCCGGATAGCTGCTTTTCGTTAATCCAAATTAACAGAAGTTTTTCAACTTCTTCGATTGCCCGAGACCGTCGCTTTGAGAGCACAGAAACACCTTTTGCAACAGACGCACCTTTGATAGCTTCTCTGTTCCGGAGAATGGTAGCAATGGTTGACTTAGCATAGCCGGGCTCGGCCATTAAATCACACAAATGCACACCTTGTTCGTATTTTTCAATTATCTCCTTCTTCTCAGCGACGGTGATTTTATTTTGTTTTCTTGGCATGAACACGAGCCGCTGGTGTCTTTTTTTTCAATCCCATCATAGTAAAATTATCAGCAAAAAGCTCCAAGGAGGCAATCGACGTGTGCATTCAATGAGAGGGGGTGTGGAAAGTAGTGCCGGCTGGAGCGCTGTTCGGTCGTGTGCTTCCGCCAAAGATCACTTCGCCAGATCCGAAGGTCGTGTGGTTTGGTGTTCTTCCGCCGAAGATTACTCCACCAGCCGTGGTGGATGTGTATTATGAAAATAGTGGGTATTATAAGGTTTAATTTTCATAAATTTGATGTTCGTAAGACGAAAAGTTCGTAAGATAAGGTGTTCGTAATTTGAGGTCTCACTGTATATATATAAATGCAGTTTGTATCGTGAATTGCCTTATCAGTGGCGTTCTGCCGATTTCAACAGGCTGCCATTCCAGCAGCTCCTGTATTTTATTTTTCTCCTTCTTTCTTTCCTTTCATAACTTTGCTGCTGTGAAATCTAAATTGCTCCACTGCGAGAATAATAAAGGATAATCCAATTGAATTTTAGTCTACCCAGTATGAATATAAATGGACATATAGGTCCATACCAAAATATGTTCAAAAATCTCCCAAAATCCTCAAATACACACTGAAGGTCAATCTTCAATTAAAAAACAAAGAAAATAATGTTGTGATGCTTCTGCTAGCTGTTGCATGGCGAGATTTGTTCATGGAAATTCCGTGACTCAGTTGAACAAAGTTTGGGAAAGAGTGATTTGAACTCTGCTGCTCATCAACCCTGCTGAGCCGACGCACAAAACTTTAATGAGGAAGGTAATATTTAATTGGAATTCATAAATATCATCTGTCTGCACGTGCCTTTAACTTCAAGTGCTCGGACTGCAGCACCACGTTTGTATGACGCCGCAATGGCAGCTTTTGAATTTTATCTCGGCAGCCAGCTATTTGCACATCGTTACACGGCGGGCGCGACAAGAGCGTCTGCAGCCCGCCACCGCTTGGATCTTTGTTTGTTTGTTCATTTAAATCTCCCGCCGCCGCCGCTCATTTGGGACGCCAACAAACTGGTTCAAGGTTGCCGCCGGGGGACGCGAGGCAGTGCGGAGAGCGAGCAGAGCGTTCCAGTTTGCTTTGTTTCTGGGCTGGCGAGCCCCACTGGATATAAAACGTTAATTCTGGAGAGGTGACGCACAAAGAGCTGCCAAAACAAGCGCGGCTGCGATATAAAAGGGGGCAGCGGCAAACAAATATAAAAGTTGAAAACTGGAACAGCGCAACTGCACGTCTCATGGGGAACTTCGGACCGAGTTCAAACCCCAAATGTGGCCCAAGCCAACTGAAGGTTTAGGCGTGTAACTTAAAACAACAGAGGGCATGTTTTGGATTGGTATTTGTATTATTAATTTTTTAAATCTTCCAACATCAAACCCAAAGACAACCAAGCCACTCACATTTTCGGACGTCCAATTTCCTGATTTGAATCGGTCAGAAATGTTTGTTCGGACACTGTGAACAAAGGCTTGAACACAGGCAGATTGTCTTTTACTGCCAGCAGAGGGCGCAGATTTCATGCAGCCACTTCGTGTCCGCTAATTCGACCGATGCCCGACTTCTGTATCCCCTGTCCAGCTATTTATTGAGAGTACAGTGATACCTCGATTTACGAACCCCTAGTTGAGTGGTGTGTCGTTCACGAACGAGCCTGTTCTCCTAACAAGAAAATGGCAGCTGGCTTGATTTGGTCCTCTATTCCCCGCCATCAGTCGTCGATTAAAGCCAAAAAACAAAATGGCTGCCAACATTTTTTGGTCCTTTATCACCCGCCCCCAGTCTTCGGTTAAAGCCACGTGATTGGTCAAGAACGCAGACGTCAGGAGAGCTTATTTTGAACATTAAAGAGACAGACAGATGTGTGTGTGTGTGTGTGTGTGTGTGTGTGTGTGTGTGTGTGTGTGTGTCTGTGTGTCTGTGTGTCTGTGAGTGAGAGAGAGAGAGGGAGAGAGAGAGAGAGAGAGAGAGAGAGAGAGAGAGAGAGAGAGAGATGACAACTTTGATAGAAAACAGAGAAATTTGGACCTGTTTCAACTTTGATAGTTCAAAGGCAGAGTGTAGACTGCAAGGTTAATATATCCCATCAATCAGGCTCCACAAGCCTACACTCTGTCTTGATGCAAAAAGGTATCAACCCAGCTAAACAGAACACAAGTGATGAGGAACTAGGTCAAATTATCGCAGCGAAAGCACCTACAAGGGATCATTCCTCAAGATGGTGAAAGAAGAAGGCTTCGTTCCTCATCAAGTGTTTAATGCTGATTAAACCGGCCACTCCATTCCATCAAGCCATCAATGACAATCACAAAGGTAAATAAAACGTACAGTTTATTTCTTTAATTATAATACCATAGCACATCTATTATACATAAAATAAGGAATATTTTGTGTCATTTTAAGGCTTAGCAAAAGAAACTAGAAAATTGTTTTATGGGGACCTGGGAACGGATTATTCTCATTTTAATTGTTTCCTATGGGAAATTAATTTTTGGGATACACACTTCGCTTTACACACTCTGTCTGGGAATCAAGTTCGTAAGCCAAGGTATCACTGTATAGTGATACCTCAGCTCACGAATTTAATTGGTTCCCAGAAAGTGTGTGAAAGGCAAAAAGTTCGTCTGCCAAACATTTATTTCCCAAAAGAAACCATTAAAAATGAGAATAATCCGTTCTCAGGTCGAACATAATTTTCTCCAAAACTACACAAAATATACCTTATTTCATGTATAATAAATGTGCTAATTTATTGTACAGTAAAGTCTCGTTATATCGATATTCAAGGGAGTCCGAAAAAATATCGATATAACCGGGACTATCGATATATCCGACCCTGTTTGCATGTAATTTTCCCCGTGCGTGCATAGAAATAGTATCGATATAACCGAGACTATCGATATATCCGATATCGATATAACGAGACTTTACTGTAATTTAAGAAATAAACTGTACTATATAATAAAGTCTTTTTATTTACCTTTGTGATGGTCGTTGATGTAGCTACCTCTTGATGATATCCGAGTGAAGTTGCCATGCTTTCTCGGCGATAATATCCTCATTCACACGGTCCCCTGCTAGCTGCTTTTCATTAATACAAATCAACAGAAGTTTTTCAACCTCTTCTATTGCCTGAGACCGTTGCTTTGACCAGTGATTTTCAACCACTGTGCCGCGACACACTAGTGTGCCGTGAGTGATCGTCAGGTGTGCTGCAAGAAACTATCCAATGCCCCTTTTTCAAATTAAAAATTTTACAAATATTTATTAATTATTTTGTGCCAATATTATGTCATTGACCTGTGTCCGTGCTGAAAAGACTGGGAGGGTAATTTAATATTCGTCTGTGTGGCAACACGTCACTGATTGCCTCTTTCCTGCGAGATGGTTCGTGGTGTGCCGCAAAAAAATTCCAATGTAAAAACACGTGCCCTGGTTAAAAGAAGGTTGAAAAACATTGGCTTAAACAACACAGAAACACCCTTAGCCACACGTAGTAATGGTCGACTTACTGGTACTGGGACGCTAAGCCACACAAAGGCACACATCGTTTGTGTTTTTCGATGATGCCCCTTCTTCTGCTCGATTCATTCAGTCATTTTCTTTTGTGTCCTCTTCGGCTTAACACTAACCTGTGGTGGGGTCTTTTTCGCAGCAAAAATATTCCACTTGATAGCAAACCATGTCTGCACTGAAACAGAGGGGGTGTGGAGAAAATGTCCGCCAGCCACCGTGGCGCTGTTCGACCGTGTGGTTTGGTGTTCATCCGCCGAAAACCCGTCCCCCAGCCACCTTGGCGCTGTGTGGTTTGGTTCGTCAGCCAAGACTATATGCTCACGAATTTAATGTTCTTAAGGCGAAAGGTTTGTGAGCTAAAGCATTCTTAAGATGAGGTATCTTTGTATATGCAAACTTAAAGGACAACCGACAACATTTTTTGGTTTCCTAACTGACATCAGAAAATCCTTTATAGCATCTAAAATACCCAAAACACGCAGGCTGATATTTTTAGTCAAATGAAAAACACCAATAAAAATGATTTAAAGTCTGGTAACGAAATCCCTTCCTCACTCCACCAAATCGGACCCCTCGTTATTGCCACGGAGACCCGCTCGGCCCTTTATGCAAAACACTTTCTGAATAGGGGAGCCAACATCTCGGTGGAATATTTCAGGCCCTATTTTGGCAATGCCGCAGATGTCGGAAGGCGACAGCCACGCTCCGGCGCCTCTTGTCCCGTTGGGAAACGGCCAGCATTCAGAGTCGTTTCCCCCAATGTGGATGACCGACCACCCGTGAACCGGTGGAGGCGTGTCTGCTAAATTGTCGCTCATATGCAAAGCTCATGCGTCCCCGGTGCAGTGAATTAGCATTGCTAAATGCTAATTTCTCAAAGCGAAGAATATGGCCATGCTTGAGGTATGAGAAATGAGCCAAGCAGAACAGAAAAACAAAGGAATTTAAAAAAATATCACCAAAACAGTTAATTTTAGTATTTTCTCAAACCGTTTAGCAATGTGGAGGACACATTGTTGTTAACTGGTTGAAGAGCTTGTGTAATCGATGGAACCGAAATTCAGACGAAGCACAGTCAAGAAGGTATGTTGGAAAGTGAAATCCTGATTGGCAAAGACGAGGGGAAAAGTAGTCTGGGTTGTTCGAAGATGCAACAGGGGGTGCCCACTGCTTTTGACTTCAAACTTGCTGTGTGAGATTTTGGCTTTGGTGAGAGTCTATTAAAATTATGGTATTGGGACTGGAATTTTTCAGCAAGTTGCTACGGAAACGTACTTTTGCACGAGCAGCATTTAGACAGTACCTGGGTATTTGTGGTTGGAAGTTGAGATTGACATAAGAACTGACGTGTTTTATCTTTTCTTTTTGTATTGGTGACAAGGGGTCGATGCAAAGTAGTGGTTGGTGTGAGTGTAGCCAGACAGCATAGGTTGGTGGTGTGTAGGATGACGCTGGCAGTGAGGAAGATGAAGAATCCAAAGGCTGAAGTGAGGACAAAATGGTGAAAGTTGAACAAGGAAGACTGTTGCATGACATTTAGGAAGGAGGTAAGACAAGCACTGGGTGGGCAAGAGGTCCTTCCAGATGACTGGCAAAGTACAGCGAACATAATCAGAGACGCAGGTCGGAAAGTACTTGGTGTATCGAGTGGAAGAAAGGTAGATAAGGAGACTTGGTGGTGGAATGGGGAGGTGCAGGAGTGTATACAGAGAAAGAGGTTAGCAAAGAAGAAGTGGGACACTGAGAGGACGGACGAGAGTAGACAGCAGTACAAGGAGATGCAGAGCACGGTTAAAGTAAAGGTGGCAAAGGCCAAACAAGAGGCCTATGATGACTTGTATGCTCAGTTGGACAGCAAGGAAGGTGAGACTGATCTTTACAGGCTGGCGAGACAGAGAGACAAAGATGGTAAGGACCTGCAGCAGGTTCCGGTGATTAAGGATAGAGATGGCAATGTATTAACAGGTGCCAGTAGTGTGATGGCAAGATGGAAAGAGTACTTTGAAGAATTGATGAATGGGGAAAATGAGAAGGAACAAAGAGTAGAAGATGTGACTGTTGTGGACCAAGATGTAGCAAGCATTAGCAAGGATGAAGTGAGGAGGGCGCTGAAGAGGATCAGAATCAGAATCAGAATCAGAATACCTTTATTCGTCCCGCAATGGGGAAATTGGGGAAGGATGAAGGGGGGGAAAGGCACTCGGGCCTGATGATTTACCAATTGAGGTATGGAAGTGTCTTGGAGAGGTGGCGGTGGTGTTCCTGACTGGATTATTCAACAAGATCTTAAATGGTGAACAGATGCCTGAAGAATGGAGACGAAGTGTACTCGTGCCCATTTTTTAAGAACAAAGGAGATGTGCAGAGTTGTACTAACTACTGAGGAATAAAGTTGATGAGCCATACAATGAAACTCTGGGAAAGAGTAGTTGAAGCTAGACTAAGAGCAGAAGTGAACATTTGTGAGCAGCAGTATGGCTTCATGCCAAAAAAAGAGTACAACAGATGCAGTGTTTGCTTTAAGAATGCTGATAGAGAAGTACAGGGAAGGTCAGAAGGAATTGCATTGTGTCTTTGTAGATCTGGAGAAAGCGTATGACAGGGTGCCCAGAGAAGAGCTGTGGCATTGCATGAGGAAGTCTGGAGTGATGGAAAAGTATGTCAGAGCGGTGCAAGACATGTATCATGACTGTAAGACAGGTGTGATGTGTGATAGAAGGGTTTCAGCTAGGATGAAAGGAAACGTGTATAAAACAGTGGTGAGACCAGCCATGATGTTTGGACTGGAGACAGTGCCACTGAAGCAAAGACAGGAAGCAGAGCTGGAGGTAGCAGAGCTGAAGATGTTGAGTGACCTTGGGAGTTACCAGGTTGGATAGGATCAGGAATGAGTACATTAGAGGGACAACTCATATTAGAGGCTTTGGAGAAAGTCAGAGAGGACAGACTGAGATTGTTTGGACATGTTCAGAGGAGAGAGAGTGACTATATCGGGAGAAGGATGCTGAGCCTTGAACTGCCAGGCAGGAGACCGAGAGGAAGACCGAAGAGGAGGTTTATGGATGTGGTCAAAGAGGACATGAAGGTAGCTGGTGTCAGAGAAGAGGATGCACAAAACCGGGATAGATGGAGGACATTGATTCGCTGTGGCGACCCCTGAGGGGAAAAGCCGAAGGGAAAAGAATACAAGGGGTCGATGCATTACCCCGGTCAACTGTGGTAATTTTCTCCATGTTGCATTTAAACCGAAGCCCCTTTTCATTTTTCATGTATTTATTTTTTTGCATTTAGACCGACGTGGGATCTGCCGATTCGCCTTCAGAAGACTTTGGCTGTCATTCTCGGAGAGACGAGCAAGGAACCAGCATGACATTTTGCGAAGGCCTTGCGCAAAGCCCCGAGGATGAATCTTAATGAAATGACCAGCATCAACCAAACTCGTTGACATTTGTTTGCCTTGACAGCAAAACGTCGGGCATTTGGGATGGATCGCGATGGCGGCGATGGAGGGGGTGGGAGGAGACTCAGACCGATGAAGGTCCAAACGCTTCCAGACTTGACGCCTAGTTTTGACAAGTTTCAGATGTTCAGATTTTCTTCTCAGTCTTGAAATTTGCTACAACCCAGTTAGCAACAACTCGCCTTCACACCCGTCGTGCTGTTCTCGAAGATAACAACACTAAAAAGTACACGATGAAAAATCCAAATTGATCAGCACAGCCGCAAATAACATCGCGTGAGCGCCTCACAGGTAAACCTGAGCCAGAGAGCGCGTGTGCTGCGCCGGCGCCGATTAGCCTGACTGACAGAAAAGGAAAGGATTAGCGGGAAACGATACTTCTGAGCGGCGAGCGTCTAAATTGAAATTCCACTCTAGTTTAAGGGAACATATTAGAATTTGGCTGCCGTTATTTGGAGACGCTAAGCTCCCGTGCGACATTAGCATTTAGCCCGACCACACACCGGCCGCCATTCCCTCTGGAGTGTCAATCAATATATCAGTCAATGGACAGATCAATGGAGGGAGAGGAAGGAAAGTCGAGTCTCGTCCAATATTTGGGATTCATTTGAATTTGACAGATCACAATTAGCCACATGAAAGGAAATAAAAAAAATGTATTAAAATAAATGCGCGTGAACATGTCAGCTCGCGCTTTATAAACCACGAATAAGACCCGCGCAACAAACGATGACATGCTAGCAGCGTTATAAATGGAATGATGTCGTTCATCAAAATATTTTTTTTAATCCCCAAAATGGGCTAACAGTTTGAATCGGGCCACTTTATCCTTATGCACTACATGACATCAACAACGCCATTTTACTTCAACAACGTGATTCTCAACACCACCTAATATTTGTGTGAGCTGATGGTTTAAATATATTTTATTTATTTATTTCAATAAATCAGTTTTCACCAAGTGCTTCCAAAATCTGCCAAATTTAAAGACTATCCCCCCAAAATGTTTTCTGTTCTCACACGGACACAAACGCTTGCACCAGGATTAACCGGCGGCGCTTTGAGATCCAAAGCAAACGACAGACATAACTTGCTTTGAACTCTTTGCTTTGGATTTGAACACGTGAGCGCCTCCGCCACCGAGTGTCACTGTTGCAGCGTCGCCCGCGTGCTCAACATGTTTACTTTGCCAGGGTGGAGGAGGAAAGAGAGAACATTCGTTTTTATTTCCTTTTTTTCCCAACGCCCCCCCCCAAACAAGGTAGTTCTGCCTAATTACTCAAACGGCAGCCCGTCCTCATTAGACTCTTGACCTTGGCGGTGTGCGATAAAGGGAGGTCGACGTGGATTAGGAGTCCACAGCCACCGCTGCCCCCCCTCACAAGCCCCCACTCCCAAACTGCCTCCTGCCCTCTCTTTCCCCCTCTTACCAGTCAATCCCCCTGAAAAGAAAACAGCAAAAACACTGAATGGTTCCTTATTTAATGCTGACACACACCTGTCTCTGCCGCGTTTGCTCTTTTTTTCTTTTTTTGGGGAGGGGGATTCTATTTTGTGATGTGTTCACGATTTTGACTATGTATGTTTTTTGTCCAACAGGTGCACAATTTATTTATTTATAATCTATCATGTACAAGGCCTTCGTTTTCATAGGGTCATGTCCTACAAACGAGTTTGAAATTACATTTGAGTCTTTCAACGCGACGCTTTTAGATTTTGGTTGGCGACATTTAATGAGGGGGGGGGGGGTCAATTACAGTAAAGTGTCGTTATATCGATATTCTCGGGAGTCGGAAAAAAATATAGATATAACCGGACTATTGATATATCCGATCCCGCACCGAACTGCATTAAAAGGGGGCAATAAATGGGGGATCTTTGATATGGCATGTAATTTTCTCCTTGAGTTCATGGATTGCGTATCTAGCATGCTTTTGTACTGTAGTGAAGTGAAAAATAAACGTATGCATTAAATAAAACGTCATTTATTATTTTTATAATGCACTCGTGCAATCGTGACTCTGAGTAGCACTCGACATTGTTCTATACACACGAGAGAAACCACAAACACCAGCATGTACCTACTGTATGCAAAACAGTGATTATTGCAAGCGATAAAGATGAAAATACAAAGTATATATATATGTATATATATATATATATATATATATATATATATATATATATATATATATATATATATATATATATATATATATATATATATATATATATATATATATATATATATATATATATAAAGAAGAAAATACAGCACAGTTATATACATTTATGGAAAACAAAAACTGCAACGTTTACATTAAATTTACATTTATATTACGTCGAACTCTTTTGCAATGGAGGGTTCGGTCCTTATTGGATTCTCCTCGACAGGCACTATTGCCTTGTACTTCGTTCCGAGGACATAATTCTTACGTTTCCCCATGGTTGAAATTGGTGTTGAACAATTGTATACTGTATAAGAAGACTACAGTATGTATCAGATGCTATTGCAGCTCTGCTACACAGTGCAAGACACAAAAGCTGGTCATGTGACCAACGGTGTGACCGATACAGATATCGCTAATGGTGGTACTGTTCAGAAACTCTGAAGCAAATATCGATTCAGCTTGAGCTGCTTTTCTATCGATATAAGCAGAGCAAAATGGCTTGTGGGAGATGAAAAGGGCACCGTAGTAACCGGATTATCGTAATAACCCGGTATCGTACTAAACGGAACTAATTATACTAATTATATAAAAGACTCGAAATTTGCCGGGAAATGAAAATAGTATCGTAAAATGCAGTACTATTAATATTACCGAGTTTACTGTAGTAGTGTTTTTCTGCTATTTACGGCAATGCTCACTCCCTCTTGAGGAATGACGGAGAATGTCACTGAAATGTTAACAAAACAATTGTGCCATGAAAAGACAAGTGCCTTGGTGGAGGTAAATAATTTGGATTTTTATTTTTTTAAGTGTTGGGGAAATGCTCCGACAAAGGAGCCAGCGGGCCCGGCTGCTCGCTCGCCGCTAGACTGTCTTCATGACATATTTTCAACTGCTACCTCATCTCGGCTCCCGTCGAGGCGCTGTCGCACGAAGGAGGGGGTGTGAGGGGGCGCAAAGGAGGGGGCGTTGAAGGTAAAGGGCTCATGGGAAAGGAACTTTGCGGTAAAAATGAGAAAGGATGTAAGGAGGTGGAGAGGGAATAAAAACGTATGGTCAACACCCCCCCCACCACCCCATGAGTGGAAAAGAAGCAAAGTAAATGCTAAGAATTGAACCAGAGCCTTTCTACAAGGACAACAACCGTCCTACGCAAATAAATAAAATACATAAATAAAATAAAAATATTATCGCTCTCTCATGCACTGGTTCATAAACAGTTGCTGATCATTATGGGATAAAAGTGATTTTGATTTTTGCGACATCTCTCACAACAAAATCAAGAAGGGAAGTGCCGGGCCGTTTGACGGGAAAATAATCATGTATTTACAGATACAAAAATGGAGGCCACTGATTTGCTGTGGCGATCCCTGAAGAGAAAAGCCGAAAGGAAAAGAAGATTTAAAAACACAAAACAAGTGCAGGAACTCATTTTGTGCCCACTCCCAAAAAATCAACTCACTCATAAATGTAATATTTTTCGGGTACAGTGATATTTCGGAGCGCCTCAATGGCTGGCGGACTAGTTTTCAGCAGAAGAACACCAAACCACACTGCGGAACAGCACCACCCGTGGGTGCCGGACTACTTTTCCACATACCCTTTGTCTGAGTGCGTACGTGGCAAATGTGGTTTGTTTTCTAGTGGAGTACTTTTGCTTTTTTGAGATCGAAAGAGACCCTACCACAGCCTACTGTTAAGCCGAAGAGGGCACAAAAGAAAATTACGGTCGAGCAGAAGAAGGAGATCATCAAGAAACACGAACGAGGTGTGCGTTTGAGTGACTTAGCGTACCAGTATGCTGGGTCGACCATTACTACGTGTGGCTGAGGGTGTTTCTGTGTTGTCTAAGCAACGGTCACAGGCAATATAAGAGGTTGAAAAACTTCTGTTGATTTGGATTAACAAAAAGCAGTTTGCAGAGGACCAAGAAAGCAACTTCACTCAGATATCATGAAGGGGTAACTATATCAACGACAATCACAAAGGTAAATAAAACGACTTTATTATACAGTGCAGTTTATTACTTTAATTATAATACAATAGCACATTTATTGTACATAAAATACAGTATATTTTATGTAGTTTTAAAGGACAGCGTCTGTGTAAGCTCTCAGTCATACAGGAGTGGTCCATCGATGAAAAGGTTTCTTCAGCTGTCATCTGTACTTTTTTTGAAGGTGTCGGACGTTTCGCTTCTTATCCAAGATGCTTCTTCAGCGAACTAAAGTCTTACTAGTAGCATCGGCCCTATATATATCCCTAATGTCCAGACATAGCGGCGCCGGACACTGCTATGATAGGTCCCTATTCTCAGGCAGGGGGGAGCAGAGGACCACTCCCTGCGGCCCCACCGATTGTTCCTACATTCCTGACTAACGACTGGCCTGATTGCCCCACTCCCTCCGGTAT